>NC_053154.1:121248919-121383919 GCF_016835505.1 Polypterus senegalus | reverse complement strand
TGAACTTTGAAAGTATCTGGGAAGATTTTACCTTTTTTTTTTATCATTTATTTGACTAAAGATGGAAATATTCATCATGAAGAAGCAGAGGAACATAAAAGAAATGAAGAAGACCCAAATCCTCAAAATGTTCAGGTCTGTTTTGAAAAAATACTTAATTAAAACCAGTTATATTTAATATTATGTTTACTGTTGCTAGCTTTGTGCTTTACCATATTAATGTTTATCTATCTTTATTTTTTGCAATATGAGTTACAATAAAGCAATAAAAAAATATTAATGCACAAAAATGAAAGATATATTCTCATTGCTTTTTAATATTATTTTATATACTGTCCTTACATGTCACTCATAAATGTATTTAAAATGCATTATAGTTTTTATAGTGATTTGGCATACAGTTAGAAAATTTGTAGTGTTTCTCACTCATCCCCACTTGCTGTTTTAGAGAACAGAATTAGAAGATGTGAACCCAGCTGATGATCCCAACAATCAAGGTGAAGACGAATTTGAAGAGGCTGAGCAAGAAAGAGAAGAAAATCTGCCAGATGATAACCTTGAGCATAAAGCTGAGACTCATGATGAGGCCAAAGCCGATGCAGAAAGCAAGCATGGAGTAGGGCACTTTTTTGATTGTTCTGGTGGCAATTTTCTTGATTGTGTTGCTAGTGGTTTGAGAATATGTATTTTTAAGATAAAAAGTCCATTATGTTATTAATGACTGACACAGTGTGGAAAACTGCCCTTAGTTAAGTCAACTCATTTAAAGGGATAATTAGAGTCATTTGATGGTGCCAGTCCTATTTAATATAATCCTCACTTATTTGGACAATCAATTTCAAGTGTCTGGCATTAAGATCAGATCAGAATAGAGACATTGTTTACATCTTTAAGTTTGTCAGATTCCCAGAGCCTTAGAAATGCCTTTGTAATCCTTTCTAAACCACAGTGAGAGACAGTGTTCAAATGGACATTCACATAGTGAATCTTTCCAAGAGTGACAGGCCTGATAAAAGTAGGGGCAAATCATAAAATTATTCAGGAAATCACAATGGATCCTAAAAAAACATTCAAAAATGCAGGCTTCTTCTAAGGTCAGTGTTCATGGCTCCACAATCAGAAGGACACCGGGGCGGGATGGGAAATGAGATTTTTTGCAGAGTAGCAAAACGTATTGCTAACAAAGAAGAGCATAAATGCTTCTGTCTAAATTGCCAGGAAGCACTTTGATGATCCCAAACATTTTGGAAGAGTGTGCTATTGACAGATGAGACAGAAGTGTGTGTATGTGCGTTTGTTTGTGTGTATGTGCATGTATACACACACTGCTCAATAAATTAAGGATGCACATAATTATCAGAGTCTAACACCAAGGCAGTTAAGCTTCAGGGATATCAGTCTGTCCAGTTAGGAATCACAAGTGACTGTGCATCAACTTCAACTGCTTTGGTGCAAATGAAAGTGCCAATAGGTGCATTGGAGAGGCAACAGTAAGACAAACCCCAAAAAGGGAATGATTTTGCAAGTGCCTTATCATATCGCCTTAAGTTTCCTTACTCATTCTTCTCTGTTTTTGCATTACTGGTAGCATGAGGCAGTACCTGCAGCTGATTCAGGTTGCACAGGTGGTCCATCTTCAGGTATAACACATCCATATGTGCCATCACAAAAAGATTTTCTGTGTATCCTAGCATAGTCTAAAGAGCATGGAGGAGATACCAGGAGACGGTCTGTTACATGTGGAGAGCTGGACAGGGCCGTAGAAGCCACAGGACTGGCTCTCCTGTGCAAGGAGGAAGAGGAGGAGCACTGCCAAAGCCCTACAGAATGACCTCCAGTTGGCTACTGATGTGCATGTTTCTGACTAATCTGTCAGACAGACTCCACGAGGGTGACTCGTCCTCTAGTGGGACCTATGCTCACAGCCGATTACATGCAGTCCAATTGACATTCGCCAGAGAATGCACAATTGGTAGCTTTACTTTTGGCTCCCTGTTCTCTTCACAGAAAACAGTAGGTTCACACTAAACTCATTTAAAAGACATGAAAGGTTCTGGAGATGCCATGTCGAACATTTGGATTTGGAAGTGTGTTGATGATGGTCTGTGGAGTCATATCTCTTGAGGGGGTTGTGGGTGTTACACAAACCTCTTCATTCAAGGCAATGGCACTTGACTGCTGTTAGCAATTAGAAATCCTCAGAGCCACTGTCAGACCTTACAGTGGTGTAGTGGACTCTGGGTTCCTCCTGGAGCAGGAAAATGCCTGGCCTCATGTGGCCAGAGTGTGTAGGCAGTTCCTGGATAACAAGGCATTGTTGCCACTGACTGACCCACACGTACATTAGACCTGAATCCAATTGAGAATCTCTGGGATGTTATGTATGGGTGCATCCTACGCCATCAAGTAACACCACAGATTGAGCTCACTGATGCCCTGATCCAGGTCTGGGAGGAGATCCCCCCCCCAGAACACCATTCACTGTCTTATGAGGAGCAGATGTTGGGAGTGCATAGAGGCACACGGGTTGAATACATTGCTGAGTCACATTGTGAGTTGCAGTGTGGAAATTCATGCAAGTTGGATCAGCTTGTGATTTCAATATTTCATTTTTGGCATGATGTTGAATCCACCCCTTAATGGGTTGGTGATTTTTGTTTCCATTGGCCGTTGTTCCATCATTTTGTTCTCAATGAATTTCCACTTGAATTTAGCAAGATCTGATGTGGTGTTTAACTTTTCCTTACATTTTTCTGAGCAGTGTATGTATATGCACTTGTGTTCTGTTCTGTGTATTGTATTGTATTGTATTGTATTATATTGACCCTCTTCTTTTTGACACCCACTGCACTCCCAACCTACCTGGAAAGTGGTCTCTCTTTGAACTGCCTTTCCCAAGGTTTCTTTCATTTTTTTCTCTACAAGGGTTTTTTTTTTTTTGTTGTTTTTCCTTGTCGTCTTTGAGAGTCTAGGCCAGAGGGCTGTTAAAGCCCATTGCGACACTTGTGTGACTTTGGGCTATACAAAAATAAATTGTATTCACACACCTAAATTTTTTTGCACTATTTAATTTTTGAAATGGTGACACATGGAAAATTAACTGTAGGGACTGTATATTTTAATGCTTTATTTTAAAGTTAGATTTCCAAAAGCTTTTTATACCACTGCATTAATACTTTAAAAACACCAGCTAACCACAAACACATTGCCAGAAAGTACATTTATTTATACTCACTAGAAAATAGAGTATAAGGATTAAATAATTCTAGATTAGATTTAAGTGATTTATCTTGTTTTGTATAATTTGAAAATAACAGTGTAGCCTGTGTGATTGAAATAGCATATGAATTGTGTTATGTTTTATTATTTGGGCATCAAATGATACTAAAGAATTTAAATGAATTACTGTGGTACCTCCGTGTACATCCTTAATCCATTCCAGATCCTTTTACTTATACCAAACAGGACGTATACCAAACAAATTTTTTCCTTAAGAAATAAAGGGAAAATGATTAATCTGTTCCCATGAAAAATATCCTATTGTTATTGGCATATTATACATTGATGGGGTTGTATAAAATAATTTTAACACTGCTTAATAAAAAAATACATAAATACAAAAGCAATTAGATGAAATGAATGAAAATTTAAACTCACTTTTTAATACTTTTTTTTTTCACAGTAATAGATACAGTCACTCTCGGCATATGGTATGCAGCAGCCATGTCCCAGATATGCATGCCACCTTCATACTTTTCAACAATCAATTCAAATTTATGTGAAAAACACACATTCACGTGAAAATTCACATAGAGTTATAGCACGGGTTGTTCACTGAATGCTAGCAACTGGCGTACGGACGCTCGTGGGCAGTCGTGGCTTTGTCTCGAGAGAGGTAAACAAGGGTAGCGTGCGGTGTTCTAGCACGCGAGTCGTATTCCAAACAAAGGTCGTATACCAAGCAAAATTTTCTGCATCCAAACAGGACGTATACCAAGTTGGACTTATTCCAAAGTGGACGTATATCGAGGTACCACTGTACATTGAAAAGAAAATAGAGCATTATTATAAAAAAAGTAAGAATTATTTGACATTCATACAACTATGTATGTTGTAGTAAGGAATCTTTCTGATTGATAAATGAAGATAATGGAGGTTTACTCCATTAAGTATTAAAGACTAAGAGTTTGTGATAATGTTGCTAATAGCAGAAATGTGCATCAGTGTGTCTTCTGAGGGTATTATATCTGTACATCTGTGAAGTTTAAGATGTAATGGATTCCTCCATTTTTGGGAACAGGAACTAATGTGCCTTTTTAGGCTAAGGTGTTGTGAGGCTTGTGTTGATGGCATGATGGTTTTAGCTGTGATGCTTACCTCTCTAGGCTAACTACAAAAATTCAAATTAAAGTATTATTGCTTTTGTATTTAGATGGCTGGAAATCCTGACCAACAAGAAGACAATTTAGAAGAGCAGTACCAGGAAGAAGGAGAAGAGGTTAGCCCTACAAAGGAATTTGAGTTCTACAGAACAGACAAAAGCATGCAGAATGAGCTGTATTCTTTTAAATAATAATAATAATACATTTTATTTATATAGCACCTTTCCCATGCTCAAGACGCTTCACAGAGTCTCATAAAGAAACAGTAGGTATATGTAACATTGGAAACGGATGTTTCCTGAATAGAACATTAAAAACAGATAGATGCAGGATATACAGAGGCATTAAACAGAATAAAAGGCAATAAATTTGAGTGAAATACTACATTCAATACTAAAAGAAAACCTAGCAAATAGCATAATTTGTGATATAACACACACACATTTTACTGAGCAAATGGAGAGAGAGGAAGACTGAAAGAGCAGGTAGAATGTCCGATTAAGTTAAAAGCCTTCTTGAACAGATACGTTTTTAGTTGTTTTTCAAAAGAATGAATGGAGTCAGCTGATCTAATTAATTTTTGGAGTTCATTCCAAAGTCTGGGTGCTATTGAGTTGAAGGCCCTGTCATCCATAGAGTGCAGGATAGTGTGAGGCACAACAAGATTACCAGAATCGGAGGACCTCAGTAGGTAAACAGGAGCATAGTGATGGAAGTGGTCACTGATGTAGTCCAGTACAAGGCCATTTAAAGCTTTGTAGCTTAGCAATAGAATTTTATATTAAGTTCTGTAAGACACAGGGAGCCAGCGGAGGCGAAGCAGGATGGATGTTATATGCTTGCTGTTGCTGGTTCATGTTAGGACTCTTGCAACAGAGCTTTGAATCGGCTGGAGCTGTGATATAAGATTAAAAGGGGTACTGCCCAGAGGGTGTTAGAATAATCGATGCGGGATGTGATAGATAGATACTTTATTAACCCAAGGTGAAATTCACATAATCCAGCAGCAGCATACTGATACAAAAAAAAAAATATTAAATTAGAGAGTAATAAAAATGCAGGTAAAAACCGACAATAACTTTGAATAATGTTAACATTTAAAACCTACACGCCCCCCCAAACCCCCCCCGGGGTGTAATTGAAGAGTCACATAGTGTGGGGGAGGAACGATCTTCTCAGTCTGTCAGTGGAGCAGGACAGAGAAAGCAGTCTGTTGCTGAAGCTGCTCCTCTGTCTGCAGATGATCCTGTTCAGTGGATGCAGTGGCTTTTCAATTATTGACAAGAGCCTGCTCAGTGCCCGTCACTCTGCCATGGATGTCAAACTGTCCAGCTCCATGTTTACAATAGAGCCTGCCTTCATTACCAGTTTGTCCAGGTGTGAGGCGTCCTTCTTTATGCTGCCTCCCCAGCACACCACCGCGTAGAAGAGGGCACTCGCCATAACCGTCTGGTAGAACATCTGCAGCATCTTATTGCAGATGTTGAAGGACGCCAGCCTTCTAAGCAAGTATAGTCGGCTCTGACCTTTCTTACACAGAGCATCAGTATTATATAAAAACATGGGCAAGTTTCTCAGCATTCGAAAAGGAGAGAAATGAGTGAAAACGTTATGTTATAGAGGTGAAAGTAAGAAAGTTTCTTAATGTGGTTTATGTGGGTGGAATAAGAAAGGGAGGAATCAAAAATTACACCAAGATTCCTTGCATTAGAAGAAGGTCTGATGAAATCTCCGTCAAGAGTAACTGAGAATGAGAATTATTTTCTTAAGTTGCACTTGGCTCCATCCAACTTTTAATTTCACTGTTGGCAGGTTGTGAGCTGAGAAATCCCTGGTGAAGTTTCATTTTTAACAGTGAAATAGAGTTGAGTATCATCTGCATAAAAATGATAACCCAGTCAATAGTTATGAATGATATGGCCAAGGGAAGCATATAAATACAAAAGAGAAGAGGGCCCAGGACAAAGCCCTGAGGAACCCCTTGTGTGACCGGCACCAAGCTGGATATGCTGTTGCCAAGACTAACATACTCTTGGTTATCCGTCAGATAGGACTTAAGCAACTGGAGGGCAGTGCCAGAGATACCCGGCATATTCTCCATTCTGGACAATAGAATGTTATGTCCAACGGTGTCAAATGCTGCACGAAGGTCTAACAAAATGAATATGCTGGTTTGTCGAGAGTCTGCTGTCATAAGCAAATCATTAATTACCTGAAGTACAGCTGTGCTAGACCCTGAAACTAAACTGAAAGGGTTCCATCAAGTTATTAGAGGTTACTTATGTATTTGGTGAGTTGGGAAGCTACAACACGCTCAAGAACTTTTGACAGAAAAGATAAGTGAGAAATGGACTGAAATTGTTAAGACTGTCCGCATCAAGACCAGACTTTAACATTGGGGTTACAGAAGTGATTTTAAAAGTGACTGTCACAGAGCCAGTGTCAAGGGATGTATTAAGACATGGAAAGGTATACATGGATGATGGATGTATGTTAGTTGAATTATTTACTTCTTTAATTTTGTTGTGGAAAATGTGTAGGAATTCTTCATAGACACAGAGGAGATAATTGGGCCAGATGCAGGCTAAAGTAGTTTATTAACTACAGAGACAAAACCTGTGCGTTATCTTCGCTACCTTTTTATTATTCTGCCATAATATGTGTTCTTGGCTGCATTTAGTGTGTCCCTGTAAGCCCTTTGATGATCAGAGAAAGCCTGGATTTGAACAGTGAGGCCAGTCTTAGGTGACATTCTCTCAAGGCGTTGGCCAGCTGCTTTCAGAGACCATATTTCTGAATTGTACCATGGAGCTGAGCACCTAAAGGAATCCTCCTTGTAATTTAAAGGAGCTGTTTTATCTAGTGCTGAAAGAAGGGCTGTTTTAAAGTGATCAACAAGACCTATCTGGTGTTGATGGAATAGGTGAAAACAGAAAAAGAACAGAAATGGACTTAGCAAGGATAGAAGGGACAGATATTTAAAAATTTTTTGAAAGAAATTTGACATTTACAGGTAAGAGGGGAGATAGAGAGGTAATGAGACAGTAAAAAGTACTGATTTATCAGAGTGGCTAAAATCACTGCTATGTGTTGCCGACAGATAAGCCAGATGTGCAGATCAAGTCCAATATATGACTACCAAAGTGAGTAGGAAATCAACATGTTGCACCATGTTAAAACAGTCCAGTAAGGACAGGAATTAATTTCTCAGCTTACATGTAGTAATGACAATATGGATGTTGAAATTGCCAAGAAGAATGACTCTCTGTGAAAGGGAACTTAAGTGGGTTAATAATTCAGTCAGATCAGATAAAAAAAGATGCATTGTATTTTGAGGGATAATAGAGAACATTGAGTAAGAGAGGACCTGATTTCGTTATTAGACTAATAGTCTGACACTCAATAGACAATGGGCAGTCAATTGGAATTCTTTTGATGTTTAGTTCAGGTCTAACAATTACTGCAACTCCTCCTCCTTGTCTTGAGCTGCGAGGCTCTGCAAATTAAATGTATACGGATGGTGTCACCACTGTGAGAGACATAAAATGGTTTGGTTTTTGCCAGTTTTCTGTTAGGTAGAGCATGCCGAATTTGGAGTCTGTAGTAAATTCTGATAGCATGAATGCTTTGGCATTAAGAGATCTTAAGTTACACAATGCAAGATTAGCTGGCAGGGGTTCATTGTGGACAGATCATTGATCAGAGTTTACTTTAACAAATTTCAAATTTTGCACACTGGCATTCCTATTTCCAAAGCTATGGATAGGAAGGTGTAATCCTGAACAAATTGAATTTTTCATTCACAGCCCGGCGGTGGTGGTGACCTGACCTGTGATGCAAATATTTCAGGTGCCACACAATGCCAGTGTCTTTTACGACATTCCAGTCTGACCATTTGATCTGGACAAGCTGTTTAATATGAAGGAGTTTGTCACTAGAGTACTTTAGCATAGTACAGACCAATACTTGTCTTATACCCGGTAGTAGCAGAGAAGCTGCCCAGCATAGTGGGTAAGGTGAGGTGGTGCAGATGAGCGGCAGTAGCAAGTACAGTGTAGTTTACAGTTGCATCTGCTTGATAGTATGTTGCAGCATTTGACAAAGAACAGGCCCCTACAGGCTTTGTTTTGTTTTTTTAGGTAAAATAATATTTACAGTTTTTCATAAATATTGCATTTATATCAAACACCGAAGGTCAGTAGCCAGAATGCTGAATTTCTTTAAAAACACGTAATAAACAAATTATTTGCTTCATATTTTCACATCAAATGCATAAACATTATCTTGCATTATTTCTCATAACCTGCAAGACAGTTTGTATGGTTGGGAATAGCTGCTGTGAAGTTAGCAGTGAGTTAATAAACTACTCGAACCCACATCTGGCCCAACTACATCTACTGAAGTCCGTGAAGAATTCCTCCACTTTTTCTGTAACAAAATTAAAGATCTAAATAATTCAACTAACATAAATACATCATCAGTTTATATCGTTCCCTGTTTTCACACTCCATCCAGCTCCTTCTCTAAGTTCTCACCAGTTACATCTGCTTTTGTTAATGCTGCTTTTTAAGATGAGGCCGACTACTTGTATACTGGACCCAATCCCCAGCACACTACTTAAATCCTGCTTTCATGCCATAATCCCGACTATTACAACAATAATAAACTCATCCCTTGACACTGGCTGTGTACCTCTCACTTTTAAAATCGCTTCTTTAACCCCAATGTTAAAGTCTGGTCTTGATGCTGACAATCTTAACAATTTTTAGCCTATTTCCCACTTACCTTTTCTGTCAAAAAGCTCTTGAGCGTGTTGTAGCTTCCCAACTCACCAACTACTTAACATCTAATAATTTGATGGAACCCTTTCAGTCTGGTTTCAGGGCACAACACAGCTGTGAAACTGTTCTGCTATGGGTAACCAATGATTTGCTTATGCCAGCAGACTCTGGACAAACCAGCATATTAATTCTATTAGACTTAGTGCAACATTTGACACTGTCAGACATGACATTCTGGAATGTCCAGAATGGAGAACATGCTGGGTATCTCTGGCACTGCCCTCCAGTGGTTCAAGTCCTATCTGACTGATAGGCAAGAATTTGTTAGCCTTGGCAACAGCAGATCCAGCTTAGTGCCAGTCACACAAGGAGTTCCTCAGGGCTCTGTCCTCGGCCATCTTCTGTATCTATATGCTTCCCCTTGGCCATATTATTCGTAGCTTTGGAGTGGGTTAAAATTTTTATGCAGATGATACTTAACTCTATTTCAATGTTAAAAGTGCAACTCCATCAGAGCTCTCTCAGCTCAAAACCTGCCTTAGTGAAATTAATACCTGGGTGGAGCAGAACTCTTTAAAATTAAATTGCAACAAAACTGAACTCCTGCAAATTGGGACTGAAGTGCAACTTAATAAAATTAGCACTTTCCCAGTCCATCTTGGTGGTGATCTCATCAGACCTGCCTCTACTGCACGGAATCTTGGTGTCATTTTTGATTCCTCCCTTTCTTATTCCGCCCACATAAATCACATTAAGAACCTTTCTTACTTTCACCTCCGTAACATATCCCGTGTTCGCTCCTTCCTCTCCTTTTCTAATGCTGAGAAACTTGTCCATGCTTTTATCACATCCTGCATTGATTATTGTAATTCCCTACTGGCAGGTGCCCCTTCTAATCTTATATCACAGCTCCAGCTTATTCAAAACTCAGCTGCAAGGGTCCTTACTCAAACCAGCAGCAGTGAGCACATCACACCCATCCTGCTTTGCCTTCACTGGCTCCCCTTGTCTTACAGAATCAAATATAAAATCTGACTAATAACCTACAAAGCCTTAAATAACCTCGTGCCAAACTACATCAGTGACCTTCTCCATCACTATGTGCCTGCCCGTCCACTAAGGTCCTCTGATTCTGGCAATCTTGTTGTGCCCCACACTAATCTACACTCCATGGGTGACAGGGCTTTCAGCTGTATGGCGCCCAGACTCTTGAATGACCTACCGAAATTAATCAGGTCAGCTGATTCCATGAATTCTTTTATAAAACAACTCAAAACTCATCTGTTCAGGAAGACTTTTAGCTCTACTTGACTTTACTTCTCTTAGTTTACCTCTCTGTCAAGATGCTCATGTAACCTGTATGTGTCTGTGCTAGACCATCAATTATGTTGTTTGTTAGGCTTTTCCTCTGAATTTACTGTCTTAATCTTTACTTATTTATCTGGTTTGTATAATGCTATATACTGTATACCCTGCCGTTCTTAAATTCTGTGAAGTGCCTTGAGCATGGGAAAGACGCTATATAAATAAAATGCATTATTATTATTAACTCTTTCAGTGGAGAAACACAGACCTTTCACAAATTTAGTTGCTTTGGAGACGATTCTTTGCACAGCATTCTTTCCAATTAATGACTGCCAGCACAAAAAACTTAATTTAAACACATTAATTCTGAATTATTTTGGGGAAAATCGGTCCAGTATTTCAAATTTACTGGAAAACATCAATTTCTGAAAAGGAACTTAACATTGATACTCCACCTCCAAGAAAATTTGGAATAAATTAAATACACTCCAGTATCTGTTATTGATGTTAGCATGTGATATTCATATTGTAAGCATTTCTTTTTGCAATTATATTTTCATTTGTTCTGACATTTAGTGGTAAAATTATACATGTACTGCACAAATTAAAAAAAAAAAAAATTTAATTGCACATGATATTGTTATAGAAGACACAACTCAATGAAATAATGCTTTCCTTTAGTTAGTCCTTGTGACTTTCCTTTGAAGGCTGCATGATAAATGCAGTGAAAATGGCTAGACACTCCAAGTTTTTCCAGCAATCTTTTTTTTTTTTTAATAATTTTATTGATTTTGTTTGAAGAAAATAACATTCTATGCAATCATGTCAAACTTAACAAACCAAAATTTGACCCCACCCGCCCAGCACTGTTTTAAAGAGAGACTGTTATTTCTTGGTATATAATATTAGAAGAAACTAAGCCCACAGATTTCTAAATAGCACCCATGGATGTTTGTTTTTTTTTTCTCCCTACAATGGTATAAATCTTACTATATTGTTGCTACAAATAATAACATATGTTTGGCATAAGTAAAAGCATGCACATGTAAGACTTTTCCCATTATTCTTTACTGCTTCCTTTTTACAGTGCAAATAAGACATTTGTGACAGGAATTTAATGGAGGAAAAATCTGACTGTGATTCTCAAATGATTGCTTATGACTATGCCTTTTGGGGGTTATTTTCATTTTGCAAACTGTAAGGTTCTGAATTTTTAGAGAATTCCATGGAGTGCCATGGCTACAAGTTGGATTTTTGATGCAGAAAATATCATTTGGTTACAACTCCTATAGATGCACATGAATAGTCATACTAATTTTTAAAGTGAGCCAAAACTGACAAATGACCCATAATGCTCAACTGTGTTAATGACATCTCCTTCAAAAGCAGATGTTATTACTTTGTATTCTTTGTTTTTGCTTTGTAATATAGGAATTGGATTCTCTCAACATTGTGGAAATCCACTTACAAAAAAAAAACTTCCTGTTACAAGATATCCCTATGTATGATGTGGAATAAATAGCTTTCTTGCCCACCTCCAAAGCGCCAAATAAAATGCCCCTTTTAAAACTGTGGCTCCTTGTTCCTGCTCATGAACATATGCCCCAAACTATCACCCTATCTCCAAATGCTTTGTCTTTCTGATTGTAAACCAACCCCCTTCTTTAGCCACTCCTAGTTTCAGAGACAGCCCTTATTTGCTATAGGGACAATAGGATATGATAGGATGAGTAGTGCCCATATGTTGCCTGATGTGTGACAGATTTTTGATTAAACTTCTCTCTGAATATTTAGGCATTTTTGTTTAAATTATGTTATGATCTGCATTCATATACATAATTTCTGTTGGCAACTCTACTCCAATTGCAGTGAAAACAAGCAGACATAGTGAATAGTGACATTGATATATAACTGGTTCTTTGATCATGTTAAATTCTTGTAATGCATTATAATGTCTTAAAGATGAGCTACTCTTCTGCAGAAATGTCACAATGCGGTTTGTACTTAGTGGCTGCAACTCCCCACTGCATATCTGTTAATGGATTACTGGATTTGAAGAATGTTTTTCTGAAGTACTGAATTCTTTGGGTGACAATGGCACAGTTGTTAGCAATGCAGAATCACAATCCAGCATCTCTGTTCAAAGCCTGCACCCAGCAGGTCGAGTTTGTACATTCTCCCTGTGACCATGTGATTTATATCGACCCCCCACCACAAAAGAGCGTAGACGTGCAAAGTAAATGTTCACTTAATAACTATCTAGTTGTTAATGTAATTATTGTAGTTCCAAGCATTTGTTTACATTTTATCTGAACATTTATTATCAACCATGTTTACTCTCTTTTGCATTGATATCTATAATATTTGGGTGTAGATTTTTTTTTTATTTATTTATTAAATCGGCAGTTATGGGATGTTTTTCCTTGGTAGTCCTTGTTTCTTCCCAAATTTCAAATTATGTTAAATGGTGGATTGGCATGCCATTCAGGGTTGTTCTCGTCTTACACCCATTGCTGCTGAGATAGAGAGAGGTTTTATTAATCCCAAGGAACATTTACTGTAGCTCATTGTGATCATGAACTGAATTAAGCAGAATTGACATTATGTATTTTTATTAATTAACCATCTTTGGTCATGTTTTTCTTTTTTTATTATTATTATTCATTTTAGTTACAAGAAGATTTAGCAGAAGATCAAAAAAGACAGCCGGAAGAAAATGAAGACCCATACAATGAAGATAATGGAGAACAAGTAAATAAATCTAATTAAACAAATCTATTTTATGTATAAGTGCAGAACCAACATTTTTACATAGTCAGGGAATCAGTCAGCATTTTAGATGTGTGTCAGGTTTGTACAAATCAGCAATGTAAACATCTGTTCTGGGATATAAACTTTTGTATGTAATTAGGCATTTTCATGGCATGGCCACAAGATCAAAAGTTGCTAGGGTTACCTACTAGACCTACTGTTTGTGGGCAAGTCACTTTAATTGCTTTTAAATAAACTGCTCAAAAAAATTAAAGGAACACTTTGAAAACACATCAGATCTCAATGGGAAAAAGAAATCCTCCTGGATATCTATACTGATATAGACTGGGTAATGTGTTAGGAACGAAAGGATGCCACATCGTTTGATGGAAATGAAAATGATCAACCTACAGAGCCCTGAATTCAAAGACACCCCAGAAATCAGAGTGAAAAAATTATGTGGCAGGCTAGTCCATCTTGCCAAAATTTAATTGCAGCAATTCAAAATTGTACGCAGCACTTTGTATGGCCCCTGTGTTCTTGTATACATGCCTGACAACATCGGTGCATGCTTCTAATGAGATGACAGATGGTGTTGTGGGGGATCTCCTCCCAGATCTGGACCAGGGCATCACTGAGCTCCTGGACAGTCTGAGGTGCAACCTGGTGGCATTGGATGGACCAAAACATAATGTCCCAGAGGTGTTCTATTGGATTTAGGTCAGGAAAGTGTGGTGGCCAGTCAATGGTATCAATTCCTTCATCCTCCAGGAACTGCCTGCATACTCTCACCACATGAGGCCAGGAATTGTCGTGCACCAAGAGCCACTGTACCAGCATAGGGTCTGACAATGGGTCCAAGGATTTCATCCTGATACCTAATGGCAGCCAAGGTGCCTTTGTCAAGCCTGTAGCGGTCTGTGTGACCCTCCATGGATATGCCTCCCCAGACAATCATTAACCCACCACCAAACTGCTCATGCTGAATGATGTTACAGGCAGCATAATGTTCTCCATGGCTTCTCCAGACCCTTTCACTTCTGTCACGTGCTCAGGGTGAACCTGCTCTCATCTGTAAAAAGCACAGGGCACCAGTGGTGCATCTGCCAATTCTGATATTCTATGGCGAATGCCAATCGAGCTGCATGCTGCTGGGCAGTGAGCTCAGGGCCCATTAGAGGACATGGGGCCCTTGGGTCACCCTCATGAAGTCTTTCTGGTTGTTTGGTCAGAGACATTCACACCAGTGGCCTGCTGGAGGTCATTTTGTAGGGCTCTGGCAGTGCTCATCCTGTTCCTCCTTGCCCAAAGGAGCAGATACTGATCCTGCTGATGGGTTATGAACCTTCTATGGCCCTCTCCAGCTCTCCTAGAGTAACTGCTTGTCTCCTAGAATCTCCTCCATGCCCTTGAGACTGTGCAGGGAGACACAGCAAACCTTCTGGCAATGACACGTATTGATGTGCCATCCTGGAGAAGTTGGACTACCTGTGCAACCTCTGTAGGGTCCAGGTATCGCCTCATGCTACCAGTAGTGACACTGACTGTAGCCAAATGCAAAACTAGTGAAGAAACAGTCAGAAAAGATGAGGAGGGAAAAATGTCAGTGGCCTCCACCTGTTAAACCATTCCTGTTTTGGGGGTCATCTCATTGTTGCCCCTCTAGTGCATCTGTTGTTAATTTCATTAACACCACAGCAGCTGAAACTGATTAACAACCCCCTCTGCTACTTAACTGACCAGGTTAATATCCCATAAGTTTCATTGACTTTATGCTATACTCTGATTAAAAAGTGTTCCTTTAATTCTTTTGAGCAGTATAGTATATGTAAAATGCACCAACCTCTTAAAATTTCTGAAGTGCCTTGGGGGGCTACATTCACTGTGGGGAAAAATTATCAGAAATATTATGTTGTATTGGTGTCAACGACCGCAAGTGTCACTATTATTCATAATGTCTTATCAGAGATTCTGATGCTGCATACCGAGGAGATGCTGCTCTGGCTGTTCCATTGTAAATTTAAACATTGGCTAATGTGAGGTTATTGCAGTGACATTTCAACCTGTAGTATGTATATTAGATTGATTGAATTGACCCACTATGAATGTGTTTGAAAATGTGAATGATTGTCTCATACATTTGACTGGTTTCTCAGTATTAGTTCAATTCTTTTCTGGAATTCCATTTAGAAAACAATTATTAATTAGTCATACAGTAAATTGTTAAAAATGAATGTTTATTATCATGCTTGGACCTTCATTTTCCATTGGTTCAATTGTGGAAATACCAAGCAGTGCAGTCCTTTTTGTGGAATATAGTTGGTGGCGGTGATGGCTAATTTTTAATTATATATTCTAACTTTGGTTATTAAATTAAGAATACTCTTCTCAATTTTAAGTCAATGTTGGCTTCATATTTTTAGTACTGCAATTTGCTGCTCTTTGAAACTTTAAAACACTTACATTTAATTACAGTAGGGCATTTTGTAGCAGATAAGGACATGTATAAAACTTCACACAGTCCACTTTGTAAAATTTTCCCAAAAGACACATGTTAATAGTCACTTCTATTTCAGATACTCTGCTGATTTCATCAGAAAATTATGCCACAGAGAGAAATTTTCTGATTGTTACATTTGATAAAGCTTTATCAGATTTGTAGCTGACTCTTTTAAAAACCTGCTAAACTAATACGTAAATGAAATTACCTCACTTTCAAGAAAACATTTTTGTTAACTTTAAAATGTGGGAATGGGGACAGTTTTGAGCCCTATTGTAGCTAACTTACATATACAGCAGCTACGTTATCAGATATACAGTAGATAACTAAATAGAACTTTTTTTTCCCACATGGGAAATTTGAGTTTTTACAGAAGCTCAACAAATAATTAAATCAATCAATTAATACATATTATTGCCAATAGATACAAGAATTACTAAAAAGAGCAGTCACAGTGAGGCATTATGCTAAATGATGGTGTGACAGAAAGAGGATGTGCAGCTTTGTTTAAAATTGCCATTAGTTTTGTCTTCAATCTGTCCTTTTCTGCTTTCTCCAGTGGGTGAGCAGTACGTCCCATAGCAAAACATGTCCTTTTAATTAGTTTGTTCATTCGGTGAGTATGTCTTGAAGTGGGGTTACTAGTCGGCACATTACAGTATAGAAAATCACACTGCCCATCACAAAGTTGTAGACATATAAAGTACGTCACTACCCAGATTAGATGAGAGCAGTCTCCTAAGGAAAAAGAGCCTGCTCTGCCCTTTCTTTATATAGTTCCTCTGTGTTACGAGACTAGTCCAGCCTGTCATTGATGTGGACCCCCAAGCACATCCACTCTCTGAAAAGTGACTGGGTGTAGAGCCTTTTAGATGTGGCAAAAAAGTAAATTTACCAATATCTTGGTTTTACTGCTCTGCCATGGAGGGTTTCAGCCTCAACCGTAAACAAACAAATTTATGTCAGTTGAAGTGACTTGGATAACGAGATTGGATTGGATTGCAAAACGTTGTGGAACCACCCAGATCAGCGATGAAGACCACGGATGATGACAAAAGATTATTGCTTCTCTGCCATATAAACAACCTGTGCGACAGCAATATCTACATCTGTCACAAGACGACCTGCCGATCATCAGATGGCAAGAACCAAAACAAAATTGACTGCATGTGCAAATGGTGGAGGTCAGCACTGCAAGATGTCAGAGTGCAAGGAGGTGTGGACATTGAGTCTGATCATTACCTTCTGAGAGTTAACCTACAACTTCAACTAAAGTAGAGCGAACAAGTTTGACCTCTACAAAAGTTGAAAAACAAGGTGGTGACAGAGCACTATCAAATGGAGCTGTAAAACCAGTTCAAGCTGCTGCAAGACTCCACTGATATGGATATAAACATCAATGGGAGATGGGAGCAGTTCTGTGACGCAGTCATGTAGAAACATCCTGTGAAACATCATCAAGTCAAGTGTTGAGTTTCAGAAACCACTGCTCTTAAACTTAATTATTTTAATCAATTTAAAAAGAAAAAAACCTTTTACAGAATACGTCAAGACTCCATGTGACAGATCACAAAGCATTATGGCATTCAATAAAGAGATTTCTTCCAAGGCAGGTATTGAAATTCATCATACTGCATCACGACTGAAGATGGATTTAGGACCAAATTCACCATTGAAGAGTGTGTGAGACTAGGATCTACTGTATATTACTGCTGCTCTTGTTCATTCTTGTTATCGTCATGAGCATGCGGAGGGCAGCTACTGGTGCACAACGAGAAATCCCCCCAGACCAGACTCGCTGACCCTGATTTCGCAGAGAGTGTGGCTTTAATAGATGAAACACAGCCAGCTGAAAAAGATGAGACAAGCTGTATCAAACAGTCCATTGGACAGATTGGTGTGCGTGTTAATGTCATGAAGATGAATGTCATAATGATCAACCACACCTTGAAATTACACATCATAGCGGGAGGCGGAGCGGTCAAAGATGTGACTGATTCCACTTACCTGGGGAGCACCATCACACAAAATGGTGGGGCGGATGAAAATATGCACAATGGGCAGTCCACATCTACTGTATATTCTAACGACTATGCCATATCTGATCAATGAAATCGTACAACTCCATGTCGTAAGTACAACTATACAATAGCATCTTGGTACGAACAGCGATTTATATGTGAGTGAAACATGGCAGGTGACAATGGGCATAGCCTAAAGACTCCACTTGTTTCATCGAAGATGCCTATGGTGCATAGTAGGCATCACGTATCACAGCCCCGTCTTCTGTAACAAAGTGCTACA
Organism: Polypterus senegalus; assembly: GCF_016835505.1. Taxonomy (NCBI): domain Eukaryota; kingdom Metazoa; phylum Chordata; class Cladistia; order Polypteriformes; family Polypteridae; genus Polypterus; species Polypterus senegalus. The sequence continues at coordinate 121,365,896 of NC_053154.1, read as the reverse complement.
AAGAAGGCCTACCAAAACTGGAAGAGACTGTCACCATATGTTGTATGCAACTCATGGGACACATACCGATTACCTGATCATCAGATACCAAAGACAACAATGAACTTGGGATTGAAGAACAACAAAAGTAGACAGGGAAGACTCTTTAAGACCTGGCAGGCAACCTACTTTGTAGACTTCAAAACATACATAGAATGGTGAGAATCAGAACACCTCACTGCAGACAAAAGTCAGTGGAAGAAGCTTAATTCCCTATGTGTCAGATGGCGCGGGTGGAACTAAGTACTAAAGTACAGTAAATAGTTTTGTAGATGTTAAGTTGCAGAGAATTCTCTTTGCACCAAGAAATTAAGTTCCCCACCTGACTCCTGTACTCTTATCTCATCCCCCTTATCAATACACCCTATAAGTGCAAAATCATCTGAGAATTTCTGCAAGTGACATGACCTAGTGTTGTTATATTTATAGTCAGAGGTGTACATTATGAAGAGAAAATGAGACGGGAGTGTTCCATGTGGTGCACCAATACTCACAACCACATCAGAGACAGTCCTTGAGCCTTGAAAACTGTGGTCTGCCCCAATGATAGCCCATTATCCAGGACACCAAAGGCTTTTCCACCTACATACCTGATTTTTTGATTAATAAACATGGCAGGTGGTATTAAAGGCATTGGAGTAATCAAAACATAAAATCTTCGCAGTGCTGCCATTTTGTTCCTATGTTAATCACAGCTTTATTCAGAGGTAGCTCAGATAGCACTGTTTAAAGCAGGTGGTTAGTTACAGTATGTACCGTGTCAAGTCTGGGTTGGAGTTTTGGGCAACAGCAAGCACTATAATAAAAAGAGGTTTAATTGGAGTACAATATATCATTGTGTCAGGGCAGAACATTTCTAAAAAATTGCTTTGAAAATAATTCTTCCAGGAGCACAAATGTAAGAACAGGATGGTGTAGGTTCTTAGCTAACAGTTTCCACAGTTTGTTAGGTAGCAGCAGTATGTTTCTACAGTATATGCTATACTTGATCCCGTAGTATTTTTGAAAACACAAGCCACATTAGTGTTGCCTGGACCTTTAGGAATGATCTGGAGCAAGTAGGGGGTGTTGTAAGAATGATATCACCAGGGTGTATCAATGGGCATTACTCACCCTAGAAGAGATCTCTGACTGGGGCTTGGTTTGGTACTGAAGTAGGAAGGGGACTAACTTTCCCTACTACATATAGAACTGTTTGACCTTTTGTATAGGAAGGCAAGAGAGGCATTTAGGATTTGTTGCTTTCTTTTTGTTCTTTTGTGTCATTAACCCTGTTTTTCCATCCTGTTTCTCCTTTATTTATGATAAGCACACCCTTAACATTGTCCACCTTGGGATGTTTTATGGGTTAAGAGACATACAGAGAGAGCCCATTATCTTCTGTAATATCAACAAACTTGGTGTGTGTTGATAATGTATAAGCCAAGACTAAACATGTTATGGCAGTGGTTCCAGATGCAGTAGCAAGAGTTCATTGAGAATGAAAAACCTCCTGGAATTTACACAAATAACTCTGTTATAAGTATATTAACAATGGCCAAAACAAGCATTCTAGCCATAGTGGTCTGTTAGACAGATATGGTCGTTTTAATAAAAGGAACCAATAGAGCAGGGGTACTCGGCTCTGGTCCTGGGGTCTACAGTGGCTGCAGGTTTTCATTCCAGCTTGTTTCATAATTAGAAGCCAGGCCTAACAAGTCCATCAACTTAGTAAAGTAAAACCTCAATTATCTGTCGCTCACTTAACTGTCAGTCTCCATTAACTGTTATGGCAAAAAAAAATGGCACATGCCAGTGTCTACCTATTGCTACAGCTGCACGATACGCTGTGAGCTATGCATGCTGGAGCAACTCTGCCTTCTGCTAGTGTTTTTCCCCATCATCATGTGTCATGCCGCATTTTGAAATCACAGTGTCAGTTGCATACCTTCAGCATTAATAGCGTTTTGTAGCTTTTCTCTTTTGTTATGATTAAACTACTGTACATTGTTATGGCCGATAAACATATGCATGTGGTGTTGGAATTGTCACAAAAAAAATGAAATTATTAAATATTTACAAAATGGCAAAAGCATTTCAAGTATTGCTTCAATTTACAGAGTAGGAAGAACAACAGTGAACGAAATAAAGTGTGATGCTGACAAAATTGAAAAACTTGTTGAAATTGGAAACCACTGACAGTAATGTTATTCTATTTTAATACGAATGTTCTTCTGCATTGTAATTTCCTTTTTAAATTATGTTATATTATGTTTTGTTAATATATTGAGATGTGCAGGCAACCAGTGATGCACTGTGTGGGAGCAGATAGGGTCGGCATGCTGTGTAAGAAGTAGGACTAGGTGAATGGCTTCTGCTCTGTGAGGGGTGGTACACCTATTAGTAGACGAGTAAAAGGAGAAGTTAAGAGAAAAGGGAAGGTGTTGCGGAAGGACGGAGTCAGGAGAACATGTGAGTGGCAGGAGATAATTGACAGGGAAAGCTTTCTTTTATTGTTTTAAAGATATGCTCTGTAACTCAGATAATGGAGTATAAGACAGGGCACCGTTTGTTATAGAAAGAAGACACTAAGTAAAACGTAGAAGACTCCAGTACCTCTGAGTTGTGTTTACTTATTACGCTGGTCATTACAACATTATATCAATTAATTTATTTTGTTAATACTATACTTTGTTAATATAGTTTTTTTTTTGTAAATAAATACGACTACTTGCTGCTTTTCTCTTATCCATCACGGTCTCAGTCCAGCTCTCTGATGAATAATTGAGGTTTTACTGTATTTTATTACTGTGTATGCCTTGTTAGTGCTTTCATTATCCCAAGAAAAATCTTTATCACACCATAGATTTGTCATTTTCTTACAACATATTTTTTAGTTCATACTGTATGTCTTGTGGTCTGGAACATATTTGTAACTAATGGTCCTTCCCTTATCTCTTATTTATTTCTAAACATTTTATTAACACAGACACTATATGTTGCATGTACACAGGTTTAAATGGAAGCAAATTAGCAGGAGAGCTAGTGGTTCCTTTTTTTATTTGCACTTCATTATTAACTGATGGCTGGTTAAGAAAACAGACAATAATTAAAACCTAAATGCAGCAGTTTAAAGCTAAAATTGGCAATTAATGGTTCTGAATTTTAACAAATGAGTTAACTGAAACTAAATGCAAAATCAAATGATATTTTATTAGTAAATAAATAGATTCTAATTTAAAATTGCTACAGTAAAGACCTGCAGTCTCAGTGGACATGCAGTACTCCTGCAATAGAGGGTATAGAGTAAAAGATTCTTACAGTCCATTAACCAAGCATGGCAGTGATGTTAATGGTGGCACATCAGAATGTGGTCTATGTTATCATAGATTGGAATTGGCAGTCGGTGATCTAGGTTGGTTTTGCTGCAGTTATGGCTTAGGATGAGTGAATGTATATGTGGATGAATGGCATCCTACCCAGTGTTGATCCCTAGTTTTTTTAGCCCGTATTGCAGAGTATCAGCCACCAAATTTGGGAAAAGTAGACTAACAGCTGCTGGATGAATATATATTCTTATAATATAATACAACAATACAATAGAAAAAGCATGAGAGAGCCACTTTAAATATTTTAAATCTGTTTTTGAGAATTTGTAAAAGATTAAAAAAGAAATATCACAGATAAAATAACAGGTAGTTAATCTTCAGAGCTGTTTACAGGTAATCCAATGAATGGTCAAAAGCACAGTAAAACTTATTTTTGTCCTTATTTCAGGGAAATATGAAAGACCACAATACTGCTAAAAAGGCAAAATATTCTCCATCAAAGAATGACCAGAAACATGAATCTGAAATAAATGAAGAAGAGAATTATGAAGAAGAGGAGGAAGAAGCTGGAGGCCGGGAAGCACATCGAAGGGCTGAAATGTGACGAGGACCTTCATAACAGAGACTTCACTGCTAAACCTGCAAACTCTTTTTTTCAACATTTTTTTTTTTATATATTAATTAAGAGTCTTTAATATGGAACTTTGTATACTGTTTTATTTTTGACAATCAGAACACTTTTAAAGCAATTTTGCTTTGTATTTTTACATTTTGTACTAGTTTTACTTTTAATATAGGTCCAGCCCCATCCCGTCACAACCCACACCAGAATAAAAAAAACAGAACATCTCTAAATGCTAAAAAGGCTGTTGAAACTTTGAAATACTTGAACGATCATTGGCAAATATGAACTTTCTTTTTTTTTTTTTAGTCCATGTTAGAAAAAAAAAACCAATCCCTCTACCTCTTACTGTTGAATAAATGTGAGAATCGTGTAGTGAGACAAGTGAAAAGATGAAAAGCTGGCTAATTACTACTGAGCTCTCTTTGTGTTGAGTTGAACTGCATACTTCAGATAGATCAGAAAGCCAAGCTAGGAATTAATGTGGTGGTGTGTATATGTATGTGTGTGCACGCACATATTTTAATTTTCCTCTTTGTAGGAGCACTGTGTTTCCTGCACTTATTTGGTTTATCTAGTTGAACTGGATACAAGTATGATGTACAATGTTCAGATTCACAATGCATTTTTAATCATGGGTAAATGCATATTTATTTCCTAAAATGTACACTTTATAAATGATACATACTTGATTTAAATGTTATATTAAAAAGCTTAATAATGAGGAGGAAAAAAAGTATATATAATTTCCCATGTGGTTCATTCATAGTGTTGATAACAAGGCATTCTTTATATAAATTAGCATATTGTCAATCCTTTATTCCAAAGACTAGGAGGTTGTATGATATTCTGTGTTGCTTTCTAACTATACAATACATGAGTAACAATGCTGGGATTTAAAAGAAAAGAATAGTATAGCGATGATTGTGTATTTTACTTAATAAAAACCCAGAATTAGTTCATGTAACATATAATATGTCATAGAGCAAGTGCTTGGTATTCATTTTTACGATGCAACATTCTGTAGAGCAACCATCAACTATTCCTTTCAAGACTGACTAACCACGCGCCAAAACATTTTTAATAAACCATGTTGGACTTTGATGGACCCTTAGACAGCCCAGTCTTCTCATTTCTGTTGTATGACTATGTATATTAAGTCAGCAGAGTTATTCACATTAGGAAAGTGGAAATTATTTAGCTCGATCAATGGAATTGCAAGTCAGCACCAAAATGCAAAATTCACAGTCCTAAAATCTTTTTATCTAGAACAACTTAAATGTTCCACACACTAAAAGAGAACAGAATGAATTTTGCATCAGACTTAACGCTAAGCGTTTCAAAGTGAGCACTATTATAAGTGCAATATAGAAGTAATTAAAATCAAAATTCAATAAGGAAAAATCTAATCATTCCATTAATGTCCAGATTAAAGGGGAAAAAATAATAGTTTTACAATTTACAATCAAGTCAATACTAAATGATAAATGGAAAAAATGCTATTAAGTGGAGATAAAATAATGACAGGTAACATAAGGACTTTTGGTTTATTTTCCATATGACATTCTTCACCTTATTACCTCTGAATAGCTCTAAATAGATCACCAAGACAGACGCACACAAGTGTAAAGCTCGCTAGTAATAAGATTAGAAATACCATGAAAGAAAGTCGGTCTTAACTTTAACTGTGAATCCGGAGTCGTGATGAGTGTGAATAGAAGGAGAGGTTCAGTATGTGGACAGTGCAAAGAACAGCCGTACAACATAAAGAGGGTATCCATGTTCACTTATGTGTTTTGAAAGTAGCGTCTGTGTTGCAGTTCATGAGGGGAAACGCCAATCCCTATCTTAGACTTACCAGAACATTAATGTGTAAAGAATGCTGTATGTTGCTTGAAACTGGAAGACACTTCAGCTGAACACAAACATGATGACTTCAAGGTTAAAGACATTCTGTTATTTTTAAAGATGGTACTTCTTACACTGAGTCGTTCAGTTTTATTTGTCCTCTATTCCTAGCTTTCTTTAGACATTATTTATTTTAGAATATTTTATTTGTCCAATTTGCAGTGTTTCAGTAGAGTATATATTTTTGTAAATCCCTTGGCTTTTAAGGAAAATAATTTTTGAATCTTTTACAGACTTAAAGGTATAAACTTTTTTATCTCTGTAATATATCATTATATATATATATATATGTGTACATAATCGTTCATTCAGTTATGAAAAATATTTCATAAAAATGCTTCATATTTTAAATGCTGCAATTTGAGATGAAAATAAAGTTGGGCCTATAAAAGAAACCTGAGAAAACTCAGTTCCTTGAGTGGGGTTTTCTTTTTGGATAATTCCAAAAAGAATTCTCTGTCTGTCTGTCTTATCTATCTATCTGTCTTGATGGTTTGGGGTGCCATCCAGGGTTGCATCCTGCTCGTCATCTGCTGTTACTGGGTTAGACTCTTACTCTATTTGACCCTGAATAAGCTAAAGTGGGTGTATGAATGTTCTGTTATCCTGTATTTCATTCATTTCAGTGTAAACCTTCCATCATCTTCAGCCAGGCAATACGTTGCAATCGTATTTGCTCAGACCCAATGGTTCGGGACACACAACTGCAGAAACTCAGGACAGACTTCATCAAACAAGGATACACTCCCAAATCAACAGACCTACAAATCAGGAGAGCTACGGTTATACCAAGAGAGAACCTTCTGGAATACAAAGGTGCAGAAACCAAGAACCGGGTCCCACTAGTTGTAACTTATCATCCACATCTGGAAACACTTTGCAAAATTATGAAAGAGCTTCAACCCATGGTACAGAAAGACAATAAACTGAAGGATGTATTCCCAGAACCTCCCCTCCTTGCATAAAGACAACCACCAAACCTCAAACAGCTGATTGTCCGAAACTCTGTGTGGCTCAGCAGCAAGTAGCACATCTCCCTGCCATCAGAACAGGTGTGGCACCTGTGCACATATCTACACGACAGATCAGGTAGTTATACCACATTGCCAGCAAGAGCATAAAATAAATGGTCTGTTCACATGCAAATCTGCTAATGTGGTCTACCTAATTGTGTGCATAAGGTGCCCCAACACTGGACTGTATGTAGGGGAAACTGGTCAGACTCTGCACCAGCGAATGAACTCACATAGATTTCATATAAATCAGAACATTGTTGATCTTCCGGTGGCAGCACACTTTAACAGTAATGGCCACAGCATAAAGGAACTGAGGGTCACTGTGCTTATGGGTAATTTCAAGACCCAACAGGAGCGGAGAGAATGGGAATACAAACTTATGCTTAAATTTAATACTCTACCAGACCAGATATGTGGACTAACAGACTGATTGACCAGCTGACTCCATCAGAGGCCTATGTTACAGACAATACACTTCAAAAAAAAAAAACCTTACAGGACTTTCTCTATTGATGGTTATCTTATCTCTACATTTTATTACTTCATTGTTCTCCTTTTTCAGGGTTAATTCATCTCAGGTGTATTCATTTTTCTAACATTTGAACAAAAATGTTGTTAAGATGAAAGAAAAAAATCACTTTGCTGTCCCAATATAAGTGAGAGTATTTTTCAGTTTCTTTGTTACATCTTGCCTGATGAAGGGGCCTTAGCTGCCTCGAAAGCTTGCATTTGTAATCTATTTAGTTAGCCGATAAAAGGTGTCATTTCCCCCTACTTTCTCCTGTATCAATCTATGGCTAACATGGTACAACACTCTATTGCTATAGAAATATGTAGTATAAGTATGGAGCAACAGTGAAATTGTTTACTAGACATATTTTTCATAGTTGGAGGACTGGCAAGTTAAATGACTTCACAGGCAAGCAATGGGTTGGCAACTTTGTTGTGTATAGTCCAGTGCCAAGTGTCCTCTGTCATCTAGTGTTCAAGAAGTATGCCTTTATGAAAAGACTTGGAAGTCCTAGTGGTCTCTAGTGATCTTCATCCACAGCCACACAGGAACATTCTGCTTAAAGTATTAAATAGTGTATTTGAAAGGGCGTATGTGAAATATAGTGTTATTAAATGCTACTTGTAATAATAGTGCTGTGTAATGTCTGGCGAAATTTAACATTCGTAAGACTGCTGTGTATGAGGAAATGGAACAGTCACAGACTAGGTGGTATTAAGAGTTACAGAAGCATTAAGAAAGCTTCTATCAGACATTATTCTAAATGGTTTCTTCAGTGGGAATGCCATAGTACGAAAGAAGCTGGCCCTGAACGTACTTCACACTGGTTGTTGTCAACACCTGAAGCCAGTTACCCGACAGTGTTGTGGAAAATGTAGTCTTGAGGATTTGAACATGTCAGGCGGTTAAGCTTTTGGCAGCTATCGTCTTAACCCATATGTGTAATTTTGTTATAGTTTATTGTATCTTGCTTTTGCAACTCCATTTTATTGTCACACAGATGACATCGCAGAAATAGCACTGTTTTTTAACACGATGGTTGCAATTTACATTATCCCAGAGTGCATACAGAACTCTCTTCACTTTCATTAGCGCAGTTAATCTCTGATTCATGAACAGTAGGCTCTAGTGCTAGGTTTTGCTTTTGCGTTTCAACTTTACTTTGCTCCTAACTTCTAACATTGATTTTGGTTGCCATTTCTCTGGCTTGCTCCCATGGCTTTTGACCCTTACTTTGTCTGACCATGTCCCTTCTCTCGTTAATCATCAAATGAGTAGCTTTATTTCCTTACAACAATCCTCAGAAATGGCCAGTGTCTTAACAGAGATACCATAGAAACAATGCTGCATTCATGTGCTCTCGGCCTGTTCACGGCTCCAAGTTGTGATGTTTCATCTTCCTACTTCAGTGTGTTCACATGGGTTTCCGGGAGGACTATCTGGGGGAAAAATGCAAAGTCTCTGTTGATTTATTTGGTCTGACAAAAAAAGCAATTATATATAAACTACATTTTTTTTTGTCAAAATATAGAACAAAATGAAGGTAATAAATTTGTATAACTTCGCTCCAAATGTATTTCAACCAGAAAATGGCATTTTGGGCAGACCAGGTTATATGTTTAAAGTAAAATAATGGAGTAAAGTAAAAGGTCAGCATTAGGTCACAATTTGAGTAACTTTTTTTTATTCTCCCATAACCAAAATGCACCCCAACCTAACCTGACCTGACCTGAATATATATTAAGGAATAAATAACATCAAAACAAGGTGAGGACAGAAAAAAAAATCTGCAGGGGTTCTAAGGCCAAATTGCCACCCAGCCCCCACTGGGCAGTCTACCCAACATAAATGGTCGTAAATTGAACCTCTTGGTTTTCATGCTTCACATAGTAGGGTTTAAGCAAACTCCTGTCAATCATGAAGAATCCACTGCATCCACTTAACAGTGTCATCTCCAGGCAGAGGAGTAGCTTCAGTGACAGACTTTTGTCACTGTCCTGCTCCACTGACAGACTGAGGAGATCGTTCCTCCCCCACACTATGCGACTCTTCAATTCCACCTTGGGGGGGTAAATGCAAACATTAATTTTATTTTCATTCTTTTCATTTTTATTACTATTTAATTTAATATTGTTTCTTTGTATCAGTATACTGCTGCTGGATTATGTGAATTTCCCCTTGGGATTAATAAAGTATCTATCTATCGATCGATCGATCGATCGATCGATCGATCGAAGTTGGTCTCATGTCATTTATCAACTAGACTTCTTGTTCCCTCCAGGTATTCTCTGCTCTGCTCGGTCTTCTGATTTTTTTTCCTTCTTCTCATTCACCTGTCTCCGCAGCCATCTAAGCATCTAAAACTTTGTTTTAACATGTGTCAACATAATTCATTGTGTTAAACCACAATTTACTGCCATTACAGTATTTTAACTTCTGTGTCTTTATAAACTTTTGATGGCTCTGTTTGAGAATGTAAATCAGGGCTAAATAATTTATCAGGCCAAACATCAATGATGTTTAACATCTACTGTCTACAAACTGCGTTAAAAAGGTGATCATAGTGATGTATCAGAGTTGGAGAACAAAAAGCTTAAGATAGAAGTTTGGTATTTTTCAAGTTAAACTTATTTCTTCACAAACAAGCATTTGACAGGTGAGATGGTGTTCTAAAGTTAAGCATTTTCTATAAATTTAAAAAAATATATCTTGCCCTTGCTAGTGCAGCTGCCTTGCAGTTAGGAGACCTGGGTTCGCTTCCCGGGTGCTCCCTGCGTGGTGTGTGCATGTTCTCCCCGTGTCTGCGTAGGTTTCCTCCCACAGTCCAAAAACATGCAGGTTAGGTGGAATGGCGATTCTAAATTGTTCCTAGTGTGTGTGTGCGCCCTGGTACCTAGGAAAACTTAAACTGAGAAAATGTTCCATTTTAAGAAAAGAATGCTGTCATTTTGAATTTGATGGCAACACCATATCTCAAAAAAGTCGGGGTCATTTATCACTGTTTAGCATTCCCCCCTTCTTTTAACAATGGTCCGTAAACATCCGAGAATGGAGGAGACCAGTTGCTGGACTTTTAGGATGGGAATGTTGTACCCATTCTTGTCTAATCTAGGATTCTAGCTGCTCAAAAGTCCTGGGTTATCTTTGTCATATATTTTGTTTCATGATGTGCCAAATGTTTTCAATTCAGCACCCAAACCCGAAGCCATGCTGTTGTAGTAGACGCAGTGAGCGGTTTAGCATTGTCTAGCTGAAATATGCAAGGCCTTCCCTGATAAAGGATGTTGTCTATATAGGAGCACATGTTGCTCTAAAACTTGTAATGGTGCCTTCCTAGATGTGCAAGCTGTGAATTTCATAGGCACTAATGCACCCCAGTACCATCAGAGATGCAGGCTTTTGAACTGAGCACTGATAACAAGCTATAGTCCAGAGGATGCGGCCTCCATGTTTTCCAAAAAGAATTTCAAATTTTGATTTGTCTGACCACCGAACTATTTTCTACTTTTGCCTCAGTCCTTGGCCCAGAGAAGACAGTGGCGTTTCTGGATCATGTTTCACATATGGATTCTTCTTTGCATGACGGAGCTTTAACTTTCATTTATGAATGGCATGGTGAACTGTTTTCACAGACAATTTCTGGAAGTGTTCCTGAGCCCATGCAGCAGTGATTTCCATGACCGAATCATGCCAATTTTTTTGCAGTGCTGTATCATTTTATTAAATGTTCCTCATTAGAGAATACAATGTGATAACACTCTAACCTTCCTTATAAGAAACAGTTAAATACTTAAGGATACTTTCCAAAAGGACACCAAGTAGCCAAAGGAGATTCAGCCACTCAAGAACATTAGCTGATGGTCCTTTTCAGTTCCTCTGTTTTGGGTGTTAGATTGTAGCTTTCTTAAGCCTCTAGAAGCTGTAAGCTGTTATCTGATAGTACCTGAAGAAGAAAAAAAAACATCTTCCTTTCTCTCTTCAGGAGAGTGCCCAAGTCAGCCCTTTTCAATGTCCTTCGTTGTGCTACGTTGTCATTGCTTATTTAATTTGAACAGATTTCAATTCATCGGCCAACAGCCTGTTTGATTAGTCCATGTTTTTCTCTGCATATTCTTGTTGAAGAGGACTGGTAATAAATGGTTAATCAAGCTTAGTCCACTCATCATGTAGATGTCCTGTGTGACATTTCTGCTTGTTGTGCATTGTATTTATTCATCAGTTCAACTTCTAGTACAGCAACAACATTTAAGCTCAAGTTTATTGTCATGTACACATTAGACGTGGTGTACATAGCACAATGACATTTCTGATTGCATGTTTTCTCAGAACATTTAGCATTAATACAATACTGAAAATAAAACAAAGTGTACATATACTGTATATATAATTATATACACAATGTTTTGGTAAGTATCTTCTTATATAATACGCTATGGTGGTTGTCTGTTTGTCCAGGATTTTAAATAACCTGTAGCTCACAAACCGTTTGAACCATTGACCTGAAATTTGGTACACATATACTACGTGACGTCTACTATCCGCTTTCGGGGTGATGATTGACCTCCAAGGTTATTCCTGATTTTATTTTTATTTTACTTTATTGTTGAATCAACTCTCGGCAGCGGGCAGCAGAGTGGCCTTGTGGCACATGCATATGAGCGCCGTTCTCATCCCTACCACCTTCGGCATCACCTCCCCTACCTCAATCATTCTTGAGGCAGATTGAAGAGAAAATTAAGTAAAACGTAAAGTAATTGCCTCACAAAGGCTGACTTAATCGGTTTTAATGTGAAAAGATGCTGACGGAAGAAGAGAAGAAGCGGGCTGCTAGGGTGAAGAAAAGAAGAGCTGCTCTGCATCTTGTAGTAGTGTTCTTTAACTCAGCGGTTCCCAAACTGTGGTACGCGGAGCCTTTTCAGGTGATACGCAATGCGGTCTCTGAAATGTAATTTATCTGTGCAAAACCCTTTATGACAAGCCTGTTGTGAGCAAAAACCAATGAAACTGTTTAAATACAATAATACATGGATTCCCAAATTTAGTGTGGTGTGAAATTTCGTCATCTGAATAAATAAAACCTATTATTCGAATCAGTATTTAGTTCATTTAACGCTACCATAATTCCGTTTTGCGGAAGTCATCTTCTACTTCTTCACTGTTTGAGCTTTTGGACACTAGATGAAAGCACAACGCCGACACTATTTAGTCTTCGGCAACTCTGCCTCACAGAAACCGCTCGCGTTTGTTGTTATACATGCACTGCCGCTGTATCTCATAGTAGTCACTAGATCTAAGCACAAAGCCGATACCATTTCGTCTTCGGTAACTGCGTCACATACAGGCCGAAGGCAGAATTTAGTTTCAGGGCGGAATTTATCGATTTATGTACATGCACACATTTTTTTCATTACTTTTATGCATAATTTCTTTCAATTCTTTAACTTTTATTCAGATTTCGGGGCGGTTTAGACCCAAACTCCACCATACAGCTCTCCCTCCCTCTCTCCCTTTCAACAAGGTGCGGGTGGTACGCGACGCAACTCACTTAACCTCAGGTGGTACTTGACGTCCAAAGGTTTGGGAACCCCTGCTTTAACTCCAATTTGCTCCCTTTTTTCATAGTTTTGAAAGCTTCCAATCTGTTGGCCATTTAAATTTTTGTATTTTTCTGTTTATGACTTTTTGGTTTGGATTTAAAGGATTTTTTTAACTTTTTTTTTTTTTTTTACAGTTATAATCAGTTCATTTCAGTCCTTAATTCTTTTGTGTTTTGGGGTGTTTTTCAGTTTCCTAATTCTTCATTTAATTTAATAAATCCTCAAAGATTTGTGTGGCTAGGGTTTTCAGCGGTTTCACCCTTCCCAACTGGAGTGTTGATCGCTACAAAGAGAAGCACACTCGCGTCAGACCAGGTATGGTAGAAAAATTGGGATTTCTGTAAGATTCATAGAGTGAAATGCATGGTCCTATAAGTCAAGACATTGATGCTGATACATATTTGTGTTGTCAGAAGGAAGAACTGAACGTTTTATATTGTAGTTATTTGACTCATGTTGGATCTAAGCTATTTGATTATGTGAATTTTGGCTTGAGTTTTGTACTACAAGTCATGCTAGAAATACACATACTTAAAAACCTAAGAAGGGGACTGTGATATAATGAGATGTGCAACCATCCATAGTAGCGTGATGATAACAGACAAAGCTGGGGATGGGTTCAGATGATTTTTGATGTGTGCAGTTCTAGTAAAGGTTTGCTAAACAAGTTTTCTTATGGTTTGACTTAATAAACTGTTCTTATTTTCTCCTTCAAAGTGCATGCCACATTCTGCTTCTTGGCCAAGAGGATAGCTCCACACCTATTAGATTTAACATAATGCATTCCGGAAAGTCCAAAACGTTTCTTTTTACTGTATTTTCATGAAATGTTCTGCAGACATCGAAGTACAAACTCCATTATACTGAACGTAGCCATAGGTTTGAAGCGTGCCACAGTGATCTGTGAAGTATTATTCCAAAGACATTATGAGGCCATAAAGCTGAAACCATGCAATTCAGCTGACAGAGGGAAACTGCCGGAGAGATGGACAGAAACAAGTGAAGGACACACAGGCAGGCTGTTATAAAAGTGTAGATGCCTGCTGATCAATATATGGTCAGGGCAACAGTCTGCAGAGGCCATGAGTGATTAGGACAGGGGAAGGTGTGTTATGGGCACAATCCAGAAATGACATTGACAGCCCAGATGGCAGTTGCTCATACCTGGCAAGGTTCATAACAAATTCTATGAATATATAAATATGTGAGTGTTTATAAAGGTAAGGATCCATCATGAAGCCAGAAGCCATCTCCATGCCACCAAAAACTCTGCCGGATAGATGTATTATCGACAACGTTTCCAACTGAAGAAAAGGATGATGATTGTATTGATCCAAAGGCTTCTCTCAGGCCTGGATTTGTATGTATAAATACTATTTTTGGGGAGTGGAAGTTATCTTTTAAAACAAGTTAAATGCATATGATCTCTTTTAGTACCGTATTACTCTTGTCTTGATTATTTCCACCTTGGTTACTAAATAGATGTGTTTGGCTCATGTCTGTTCTGCATCAGGGAACAAGCGCCCCCTGCTGGAGACACTGTGTAACTCCATTGTGTACACATGGCGATAAACTTGACTTGAAAGTGACACTTTCACAATACTGTATGTGCCTCCCACGATAAAAGACTTGAATGTGGATCACAGGCATTTACATTTTGATCATATTTTGCATCATGTAATTGGGTTCAGTTTTGTAGTGTTAATTCCTCAATGACAATCGTCCCATTGATCTGACATATTGAATTATTAGAATCAATCCTTTTACAGCGGGTAATGTGTCTAGAATCCAAGCTTCTTTCTACAACCCTGACTCCTGGTATATGTAATACATAAATGAATGATAACAGATAACACTGTCCATTAGTCTGAAAACTGTGTGCTGGCTTGGATTATCAGGTGCAGTTTGAGCAGAGCAGTCATGTTGCCAAAACAAGAGGGAAAATACAGTGTGTCCTTTATCAAGGTCCTTAACAGAAGATTCTGGAAAAAGTGGAGGAGTCATAATGACCAGGTAAGAGACGAGCACATTGCAGGTTTCTTATTGACTAACTAGTTGACTCTTTTGCATTCAGCAATTTATTTCTTTTTTTTTCATCATAGCTGGAGCTGCTTTTCATGAACTGTTAACATTTTTCTTTATTTAGATAGCATTGAGTATTTTCAAATGCTATTGTGTTTATTTTATAAATGGGCCTTGTAAAGATAAAGTACTGCTGCTGTACAGAGGAAAGTTTCATTTATATCCGTGATATGCAATTTGACTCTATTTTGGTGATCTTGCTTTGAAACAACTGCACAGTCGTGGATGCGAATGCAGAAGCACATTGGGTTCACTTGGAAAGATCAAGTGTAAGTTGACAAGCATTATTTTTCTGTCTGTCTGGTATATAGTCTATCTATCTATCTCTATCTAATATACTGCCCTTTTTATCTATCTCTATCTCTCTATCTATATCTCTCTATCTAATATACTGCCCTTTTTATCTATCTCTATCTCTCTATCTATCTATCTATCTATCTATCTAATATAGTGCCCTTTTTATCTATCTAAACATTATCTATCTAGCATTATCCATAGAAATTACCCAGGTAAAGTTAAAAAAATAATTATTTATTCAAGCTTTACCCAGGTAATGCTAGCTTTATCCAATTTCAAGGCTTTACCTGCAACATTAATTTATATATCTATATCATAAAGATAATAAATAATTGCTGTGAAATAATTTTAACATATATATAATTTTGCCATAATCAATCTTATTTTTCACATTAGTTAAAACCCCAAATAAATACGAAACAGGAAATAAACAAGAAGCCAGTATAATAGTTTTATAGTCCTAATCTGTGCATGTTAACAATCCTTCATCTGCCTGGAGTGATCTGGATTTATAAAGATTTCAAACATTTTCATCCCATTGCTAAAAGCTCTACCATCCTTTGAAAGGATTTCTTTAGTGAGGTGACAGGACATTATGTTTATTTTACATGATGGTTTCAACCTCGTCCAAAGACAATGAAAAAATCATTCTAAATCATGAAGGCAATTAGGAGATATGCGATGTGCCAGTGCACGCCATGCTACAGCCTGAAGAAAGCACACTGAGTACTAGATAGATACTAATAAAATGACAAGCACTTTTATTCACTGATGCAAAATGATTGTTTGGCTTTGTCAGGGCACTATGGCATTAAATACAGCAGTTCAGAATAGACGTTGACTACACCAGTCCTCTTTTTGTTATCCATCCATCCTCTTCTGCTTATCTGAGGTCGGGTCACGGGGGGCAGCAGTTTAAGCAGAGAGGCCCAGACTTCTCTCTCCCCAGCCACTTCTTCCAGCTCTTCCGGGAGAATCCCAAGGCGTTCCCAGGCCAGCAGGGAAACATAGTCCCTCCAGCGTGTCCTGGGTCTTCCCCGGGGCCTCCTCCCGGTTGGACATGCCCGGAACACCTCACCAGGGAGGCGTCCAGGAGGCATCCTGATCAGATGCCCGAGCCACCTCATCTGACTCCTCTCGATGCGGAGGAGCAGCGGCTCTACTCTGAGCCCCTCCCGGATGACTGAGTTTCTCACCCTATCTTTAAGGGAAAGCCCAGACACCCTGCGGAGGAATCTCATTTCAGCCGCTTGTATTCGCGATCTCGTTCTTTCGGTCACTACCCATAGCTCATGACCATAGGTGAGGGTAGGAACGTAGATCGACTGGTAAATTGAGAGCTTTGAATAACGGCTCAGCTCCTTTTTCACCACGACAGACCGATGCAGAGCCCGCATCACTGCGGATGCCACACAGATCCGCCTATCGATCTCACGCTCCATTCTTCCCTCACTCGTGAACAAGACCCTGAGATACTTGAACTCCTCCACTTGAGGCAGGATCTCTCCCCCAACCCTGAGAGGGCACTCCACCCTTTTCCGGCTTTTTGTTATTACGACTAAATGAATAACTGGGACAGCTTAGCTATAACCTAAACAAACAGGCTTGATGGACTGAATGGTGCCTCTCCTTTGTCAAATTTCTTATGCAATAAAACAAACTGTTGAACTGTTTGAACATTTTACTTGAAAAGGAAGTGCATGGAAACATTTAAATACTGATGTTTAACCAGATATATAACAGCAAAACGCCAGGTGGATAAGTGCTGTGTGCCGTGTGAGACTGAAGATGTGAATAACTGTGGTAACCTTCAGCTGCTGGAGAGCCTGCTGTTCTTTGTGGCAGCTCTTCACACTCGGGTGAGGCTGAGCATACAAAAATGAAAGAAAGGGAACGGCGTGCACAGAGACACAACGTGAACACACTTTAAAAATAATAAATACATAAAATAAGTCTGCGTATTTCACCATATCACTTGGAGTTACTGTCGGATCAAGGGAGTCTCTTTCAGAATGTGGCACTTTATGCAGACTGAAGTCTGGGCCATCTAGATATTCAAGACTCGAACAGCAGCCAAGGTAAAAACTGAAATGCTGGGAAAAGGCAAACTAAATGTGTTTTATTTAAGAATTAATCCACAATGTAGAGTAAACAGGAAAATGAACACAATTTAAATATACTGAACAATTAAAAATGTACAAAGAATCAAGCAAGCATTGAGCACAGAAGAAGCAATATATCAAGAAAAGAAATATATAATTCTGCTAGGCATGCAGTAAATCTGTCTGTCAGTCATATATAGTTTATTAATTATAGAAGAGCAGCCAATCTTACATGAGAACAAAGAAGCACACAAAACCAGATTAGCAATTCAAATCAAATTTTAATGAGGAACATGTAATAGTTAAGTTGATTCCCAATGAACATATTTATTTAAGGTTTCGGTAAATTGATAAAATGAAACCCACTATTAATATTCCCATATGAATTTATAACAAAAATTACAAAAGCTGAAAAAGCTGATAGATTACAAGTGCCTAATAACCTTAAAAAAAAAACTTTTAAAGAAAGAGATGAAATTAAAATGAAAACAAGCAAGGTATCCAAAACTAGATTCAAAATATTTATAACAATTGAAAACAGTGTGAGCAAAAACAGTCTTAGGTTTATACCAAAAATATTATGAAGGCCTAGAAAAGGAAACTACTGGGATTTGTTTCATTGGATCCCTGACCTGTCTGTGCCATGTAACGTGCTGGCCGAAAGTGTTTTCATTTCTCCACTTTATATAAAAATATTGGCTGTATTATTATTGAGTGAGTGGGCAATCTGTAACCCAACCATAGTTTAAGAAAACCCGGAGATATGGGAATGATAAAAGAACCAGAAGTTCACCGTGTAAGTTTGTCCTGTGTGTGTTTATTATAACCTGACTGTTTTCATAAAATGTTTGGAAATAAATGGAAAAATGTGAATTAGTAATCTGTTCAAGGCCAGAAATCATTTGGATGATATTCTTGGAAATGTATAATGATAAGATAGAAAACACTAATGAGCCATTAAATTTAAAGAAGTTCTCTCATTGTCAATAACTAATTAAGCAATTTGGTAGGAACAGAAAACCGCAACCACTGTGGCCCTCCAGGACCAAATGTGACACACTCTTATTGTCTAGGGCAGTGGTGGCGAACCTATGGCACGCGTGCCAAAGGGGGCACTCGGAGCCCTCTCAGTGGGCACGCGCGCCGTCGCCTGAGCACAGAGTTCATTACTATAAAGCCAGAGGCATGCGGGGCCGGGCTGCTCCCCTCACCGCTCCCCCTCTTCACGAGCGCCGGAGGACTTTTCTCACATCACCCGCCCCTCTGCCCAGCAGCCCAATGGGAGCGCTTCCTTCCTCTCCTGTCTGGGGTAAGGCGGGCGACACACATGCTGCTTGAGGGTGCGGCACGGACTGCAGCCTTTTGAATCTGTGATTCCCGTGGTGGGGTTGGAGGCGATGTGGTATAGCGGGTCCACAGCTCAAAATTGAAAAGGCCAGTTTTAACAGATAATTGCCGTTAAAGGGGGTTATGGTAGAGTGGCCGGAGCGGTTTCCGGGAGCTTTGTGATGCAGGCAGTCCTCGCTTAAGCGCACAGGTGAGGAGTCGTCCGCATCTGTAATTATTGCCGGGAGTTGCTAATCGCCACACCTGATCCACGACCCCGTAATATATAATAGAAGCTTTGGGGGCGGGGCTTAATAGGGAAGACCTGTGTGAAACACTTGAGAGGATTGAAGGGATGACAAAGGACAGCACAGTTAGTTATGAAAATGAAATCCTTAAAGTGTGGAATTCTCCTGCCAAATAATCTTAAGTCAATGAAGGCACTTGAAATTGCTTTCCTTACTTTGTTTGGAACATCTTATGCTTGTGCGCAGCTGTTTTCAGCTTTGAATTAAATCAAATCTGACACCAGAAACAGACTAACAGATGACCTGAGTGCTGCATGTGTTGCTCTCAAACTTACAAAGTATGAGCCAAGGTTAGACAAATTATCAGCATGCATACAACAGCAAAAAGCACATTAATTGTTCAAAAGCATACCGAATGCAAACTTTTACCTTTCAACAAAAAGTTGTTTGTATCATTGAAAGCTCTGTTATTATGTTTTTCTTTTAAGACAAAAGATGTTAATGTATGAGTTGCTTTTCTAAACTAAAAGCTCAGTAGATAGACAGACAGAGCATCAGTATTGGCAGTTCAGTCCAATTTACCATCCAGCTGCACTCCCAGGTATTTATAGGTCTGTACCCTCTGCACACACTCACCTCTGATGATCACGGGGTCCATGAGGGGCCTGGGCCTCCTGAAATCCACCACCAGCTCCTTGGTTATGCTGGTGTTCAGTTTTAGGTGGTATTCAGGTTAAATTGCCATGTTGGCACTTTGCGATAAATAAGTGGGTTTTGGATTGCAGTTTGGGCACTTGGTTTCTAAATGGTTCGCCATCACTGGTCTAGGGTCTAAATACAGCAGACATTTAGCGTGGCATCATAAACATGAGCAGTTCTTTTTTTTTTTTTAAATGGTGGCATTAACTCCACTCATCATTCAAGCAGCTGTGTAGTTTATCTCATACATATCTTTCTATATAAAATTCTAATAATCGTGCAAACAATGTTTTCTGTAAACAGTGCCGTTCTGTAGTGAATAAAAACCCTAAAGCACTTTATAAATATGATGATATGTTACAAGCGTTAGCATATGCATGTTTTCCAATTGGTTTGGTGAGCACAGTGAAGGAAATAGAATGACTGAACTGGTAACCTTGGGATTTAAAGTCCATCACAAAGCCATGCAATTTAATTTGCGTATGCAACCAGAAGTCTGGAGTAACATCTTTATACTTATATAGTCTTATATATAGACTTTTATATAGTCTTATAATGAGATTTTAAAAGAATGCAGAGAATATATTTATGAGGAAAACATGAACTATAACATCACATTTGCAAACCTGCCAAATCTAATTTAGGTTTATGGTGGGCCAGAGTCTATCCTGACCGTATCGGGTGCAAAACGGGAGTCATTCCACTCAATGGTAGGGCCTAATCAGGCATACACACTCACACAGGCTGAGCTTAGGTTTCACCGTTAACTTGAAACAAAATATTGTGCATTAAAAATGAATTCTGCAAGTCAGGTTAGTTAGTCAACACAGTCTTTAACGCTGATATGTTGTTTTTATATTGTATACAAAATAAAGGTTATCCATCCATCCACTTGTATGTGGTCACTCTGATGAATTCAAAATTAAACAACGGGCCCCCTGCCAGTCTAAAAGTCTTGTGTTCTGCATTTCTTGTAGGATAGCGTTTCTCAACCTTTAAGTATTTGCGACCCTAGTTTTCATAACAGTTTTAATCGCACCCCCCTAACATTTTTTTTTTTGAAAGGAGCCCACTCATACCAATTTGTTCTTTTTTTAATTAATGATATATCATAGGTGCATATTTTATTATACCTACGTAGCTTTTATTGACATTTATCTAACTCTATATTTATTTTTCTAGTATCAGAATGTAGTTTAAGTTAATTTGTTTTGGTTTCAATAGATATATTTTTCATATTTTCGATTCTTGTTTTCTTTTTTTCCACATCTTCACGCCCCCCTAGGGGGTCCGCCACACAGGTTGAGAACCACCGTTGTAGGAAGTGTCCAGCCATCTACGTTGGTGAAACAGGGAGACGGATAGCAGATCATTCATAGTGTTAAAATCAAACACTTGACATCCTTTGATTATAGCCACACTGATCTTTGTGTTCTTTCACAGGGCTTCAAAGAAAAACAAGAAGCTAAGCTCATTCTCATCCTCCGGTCATATTTTTCTTTCTGTCTTTTTATTCTCTCTCTTCATCTTCTCTAATGGTAGCTTTTCCTCACCTATTCTCTCCTTTTCTCCTTTTATCTACCCTGGCATTGTTCCTGGCTGTTTTGTTTGTTTGATGAAGGATGTAAAATCGAAACACTGTGTCATTAACCTTCCTTCGTTTTCTATGTGCAAGTAACCTTTAACTTTTTTTTCCTTTGCAGCCCTTCACTAATTCCATGTGACTTTCATTATCATTTCTGACTGGGATTAGTTGAACAGTAAACCGTTTTATTTTTAAGTTTAAGCATTGTGTTTGAAGAGAGCAACCCAAATTGAAAATAGTCATGGAGCTTACAATAAACGTTGATGAAACCACCAGGTAACTACTTTATTACTATTATTATTTTTATTATTCCTCATTTTGGAAAGCATGTTTTTTGACAGGGCTGTTTACAAAAGTCATAACATAAAACATAAACTGTTATTAACATAAGAACTGAATTAAACACATTGATAAAGCTTTACTGCTAGGAATGTCTATTTAAGTTGCCTTCAGTGAATTTTTTTTGTGCTGACAATCAATCTAATTTCCTAGACGGTTGTCCCGCACTGACATTACTGCGGCAGCCATGGTGGACATGCACATTATAGGAGAGACAGATGGACTTGCGTCTGCATGTACAGTCAAACTCAAATTAAGAATGACACCGACCTGTGAAAGGAGGTTTTTGATCGTCATCCTTTTCCTTTTTTGTTCATCTGTTTTGGTCTCCCTGTCTTATTTTTCATCATTTTAGACTCCATGATATTTTGCCCAACTGTTCATAGGAGCTAAATTTACAACTGAAATAGTATTGCTTTGCTTCCTATGAAAATCGATTTTATTTTGAATATGTCTTATTGCTGTTAAAGAACTTCTGATAATAATCAAAATTCATATGCATTTTTAATAACAAAAAACGTATCCATTTTGCATTCCTTCACTACATATGGCACAGTGACGACCCTTTTAGGACCATGTCATACAGGCTACCGTATTTGCCTCACTGTAAATGGCATTTTCTCAAACGGCACTAGTACAGAAGAATGCTCTGAGCGTAGTTTTGCTAGCAGAAGTTTGCAGTAATGAATTGCTAAAATCATTTTACTGAAACCCCCCTTAGGCTGATGTTGACGTTTGTCAAAATTCAGGGTTAGAGGATGGTAATCAGCTGTAAACAGTAACAGAACTCGTCCTTACATTTTAGTTCAAAAGAAGTTACATAGCTTTGTTGATTTGACCTTGATTCCAAACACGTGCATGAGTAGCGAAGAGCAAACAACCACTAAAATGGCATCGACATCTGGCGAGAGACCAAAGCGAATGTGCAAAGCATGAACATTTTACGTAATTTTGTTGAATAGGACTTGTCGGACTCAGAGTTTGATACAAGTGATCCGGAGATGGATATCGAAAACAAAAGTGAGGTACCGGCATCATCTGATCGGTCTCCAGCTGATCGTGGTGCTGAACACTTTTGTGTAGCTGATGCACCTACAGCAGTGTTCGCTTGGGAGGACCACCACAAACCGTATTGCATCACACTGCGACCACCACCACCACCACCAGCCACCTGCTGTGCGAAGACAGCCAGGCAGCCGGCCCACCGTGCATTCCTGCCGACCATTGAGGTGCCCTTGTGCACAGAGATGCCAAACGTGTACCAACAGCAGCCATGGCACGAAGCAAAAGACGTTTTATCTTTATTTATGTGTGAAAGCTTTGCTTTGTGTGCTTTTCAGAAAACTGAGTTTTTTGGAAAAAATATTCAGCCCTTAAAAAGTTAACATAATAAATTGCATCTCCCTGACTTACTGTTAATCAATTTCCACAGTACCAACACAACACTTTATTCTCATAGATGAACTCATGTTAACGCTTCCAGAAGCTTGAATGCATTACAATATGTTTTTCTTTTTACATTCAGTAGATTATTTCTATAGTAAAATTGTATAGTACTAGTAGCTCCTACAGAGGCGGCTATCCTAAACATATTTGCGTTGATTGGAGCTTTTACTATTAGGAGTCTTAACATGTATTAAAATGAATGATGTACTCACATGAGTGGTGTGCAGGATTGATGGGATGCTGGAGACGTTCCTAAGAGCAACAGGCAAAAGGTAGCAACTTGACCCACAAAGCTGGCCAGTCTGCTATACAGTTGACACTCTTGTTAAGAAGCTATCATCCATGGCACTGGTTTAGTTTTAGAAGAACCAATGGAAACATTAGCTGCATTTATAAATTTTAGAAAAGACACAGGGAGAACATGCAAACTCCTCAGAAACAACAGTAAGGTGTGGTAGTTAAGGCACTGGACTTTAAAATTAAATGAATACTGGCACAATCCTTACCTTTCTACTCTCTGTGTGAATGAGTCTGAGAAACCTTCTTACCCTGCCTGGGCTTCAGTCATAAAAAGAATTAAAATCCTTTCATTCAAGAATTTTGTTCATTTCAGCTTATTGTATTATGGTGTCACAGTGGTTAGTGCCACCACCTAATAGCTCCAGGATGACTTGGTTTGAATCCCGGCTTAGTCAGTGCCTGGGTGGATGGTGCATGTTCTTCGTATTTGTATGGGCAATGCCATTTTCTAACCTGCTTAATCCAGACCAGGGTTGTGGGTGTGCTGGAACCTATCCCACCTAGCTTTGGACACAAGATAGGATCAAACTCTGGACAGTGTGCCAGTATATCACAGGGCGAACACACACACACGCACCTACTAACCAAACACACACTATGGCCAATTTAGTGTTGCCAATTCACCTAACCTGCAAGCCTTTGGACAGTGGGAGGAAAATCATGCAGACATACAGTGAACATGCAAATTCCACACTCTGAATACCTGGGATACAAATCCTGGTCTCCTCACCTTGACAATTTATAGATAGAACTTCATTTGTCCAGTGTGGCAAGTTTAGAATTTTACAGAAGCGCAATAAATAAATAAATAGATTATCTAAAGAAAAAAAGCATAAGCTCAGTTTTTCAACACCAGCCCGATAATCTCGGTTTACACAAATGAAAAGCATATTAGTGCAGGTACAAAATAAATTTTGTACTGCTGTTGGCGAATAATGTATCTCTTCTTAACTCAGAGCCACTCTGCTATACTCTCTCACTCTCAAATGAAGATGCTAACTTCTGTCAGGTGGCTGTTTATATATCTTTGTGTCTGAGGGGGAGGGGCTTGAGAAGTCTGAAGGGGTGGGGCCAGTCTTTGTTTGCCTGTGGTCCTTTAGAGCTGTGGCCAGAAAGACAAGGTTGTTAGTGACAGCGCTACACTTAGGGTGGTATGGTGTACTTTGCGGGAGCCTTGAAGGCGCCCTTATGTGCACGTGTGTGACATATATAATAAAATGCATAACTGCATAATTGGGTTACTTGAAGTACTCTTTACTGTGTTTCTATGCTCATATTATCTAGACTGAATAATCATATCATATTGTACTTCTCAAGCATTCAGCATTGCTGATTATCAAAGCCAAAAAAGTGTATGTGAATATAAAATAGTATATAAAATCATGACTTTTTAATATAAAACTTTAAATAAGACTCCTTTATTCTCTATCATGGGTGGCCTCATTACCAGTTATAAGAATTATTCCGTTTCTAGGGAGAACCTTACTTAATTACAATTGTTTTTCTTTTTTTTTGCAGAAATGGCAGTCTGCTCTTTAAAGCAGCCAGAACAAACGACACTAGGGCTATGAAGAAGCTGCTGGAAAGTACAGATGTGGATCCATTTATCAGAGGTAGACGGGAGCTTTTCCATATTAGCACAGATGGTTTTCACACTCGATTACTGTATGTAGTCTTTTGTGGGAATAGTGTCTCTTCCTTAATAGCTGATTGATGAATGATGTTGATTGTGAGTCACATAATGTTGGAGACCATTTCACAAATATATACATAAAGTGAAAATGGAAGCTCTGAGTTGTGCTGAGAAATGCCAATACCATGATTGTGTTGTGTCAAGGAGATTTTCTTTCTGTAAATGTATTTAAATTGATCCCTTTATCATTGCTAGCTACTGTTACAAGCCTGACAAAATTTATCAATATGTATACATTCCATCGTCCTGCTACCAAAACAAAATAAAAGGTGCTAGTGGAACAGAACAATAATGGGATGAAAGGTGCACCCCGAGTTTTACTTAAGTTTAATTTCGCACCACGCCGCACGGTTCCAGTTACCCAGGTCTGATTCCTGTCGTCATTCACTGTCTGAAAGTGAAAACTGCATGTACTCTCTATGGCCACGGATTCAAGTTTTCTCCCACAGTTCAAAGAGCTGCCTGTTAGACTTGATAAGTGTCCCTGAGTGAATCTGTGATGGACTGGAAACCATCCAATCTGGTTTGTGTCTGTTGCCGCTGTGATTCACTGCAGTTGCACCTAGCACTTTACAATAAAGCAGTTTCAGAAATGGATAGATGCTGGAAAAAAAATGAGATTTATTCTGCAGACATTTAAATATCTGGACAACATAAAGAGATAATAGGTCTGAAGAACATAAAATATAATTTGGACAGAGAGCAGCACATTGAGCTCCCTTCACTCTAGGGCAGGTATTCCAGTTACTGTACTATTGAGACCACCAGTGTGATAAGACTAAGCACCAACTTAACTTTATGATACTGAAAGCAGGAGGCATTTTCGCAGTTACCTGCTGTACGCTTATATTTCCTCTAATACTCTGGTGTCCAACAGCTTCAAACAAAAAAAAATCACTTCACCCGGCTATCCGATACACGTTGTGTCCAGAAAAAAAACAAACTAAAATGTGTGGGTGACTATATATTATGAAATAATGATGAAATATTCTCCATTCCCCCAGGCAACCTTGAAGAGACCATACTTCATACAGCACTTCTAAATGGTAACAAAGATGTCATGGAGGTGATTGTGGAGATGGTACCAAGTTTGATCAATGAGCCCATGACCTCAGAAATGTACAAAGGTAACATAACTGTCCATGTAAACACCATTAAAACATACCCAACAGCAAACACCCTCTGACTTCCTGTTTTCTCGTTCTTTCTACTTTCCTTTCTTTTGCATAGCTACATAATCCCAGTCCATGACCTCCTAATTAACCATTTCGACCCTTGAACGCCTCAGATTTTAAAATATGCAGCTCCATGAAAGTCAATTTTGAACCACACTATGGTGTTATAAATTACTCAAAACACATTACTGGGTTTGAGTGAAAATTGGCTCAAGTATAAATTCAGACGCAGGTCATTGTTAGGATGTTTCCTGTTGTTTTATCTCACTTTACCCTTATAAAGTGGTGTGTGTCTACCTTCTAAGCTCTTAACTAAATTGAACTGCAGAACTGTTCCATGGCAGGGTGGCACACTCACAGACTGGTTAGTGATACACAATTACCTTGATCTGGGCATCAAAGCAAAGAAAATGAAACAAAGATCTCTGTTCATAAATGTTAAACTTACTTTTTGAAAAGTAAAAAAAAAAAAAAAAAAAAAAAAATGAACATCTCCCACAGGCTGAAATTTCAACCATATGTTTCACTGCTGTTCAAACGAACTTCAGTACCGCTACTGCAAGTGAGTTAGCAGCCTCTGTACTCCCTGCCAGAAATCCATCTCTGTCATGCATGATGAATGTTCTGTATTATGCTGGTCAGAATACAAGGTGGCATGGCTTTTTTGTTTTGCAGATTGTGTATCCATGTATGATGTGATTTGTCTATTTGTACTTCACAGTACCAGTGTAGGAGTTTGATTATTCAGCCAACAGTGGAGCACCACCAGGACCCCTGGTTGGCACAAGGTATTTCACACAATGTATCCAGCCTTGTCATCCAAGTGAGGTGGTTCATTCACTGACTCACCCTTGAAACAAGCGTCACCATACAATCACAAAACACAGTTATTCTCACACCCCTCCGTGTGCTTTCTGGCCGCACTACCTTCATACCAGATTGAGGAGCCCCTGTCAAACTACTCTCCTAACTTTGAGCGAAAAGGCCGTAAAGTCTAGGGTGGCTTTATCCAAAATCGGGGTACTACAGTTGTGGCCAAACGTTTTGAGAATGACACAAATATTAAATTTCACAAAGTTTGCTGCCTCATTTTTTACGATATACTCATATCATATACTCCAGAATGTTATGAAGAATGATCACATGAACTGCAATTAATTCCAAAGTCCCTTTTTGCTATGAAAATGAACTTAATCCCAAAAAACCCATTTCCACTGCATTTCAGCCCTGCCACCAAAGGACCTGCAGACATCATTTCAGTGGTGCTCTCGTTAACAAAGGTGAGAGTGTTGACGAGGACAAGGCTGGAGATCACTCTGGCATGCTGATTGACTTAGAATAGAGAGGTTCAATTATTGAGAAGAAGGCTTCAGGACGCCCAAAAAAGTCCAGCAAGTGCCAGGACTGTCTTCTAAAGTTGATCCAGCTGTGGGATTGGGGCACCACCAGTGCAGAGCTTGCTCAGGAATGGCAGCAGGCAGGTCTGAATGCATCTGCACCCACAGTGAGGCAAAGACTTTTGGAGAATGGCCTAGTGTCAAGAAGGGCAGCAAAGAAGCCATTTCTCTCCAAGTAAAACATCAGGGACAGACTGATGTTGTGCAAAAGGTACAGGGATTGGACTGCTGGCGACTGGGGTAAAGTCATTTCATCTAATGAATCCCCTATCCGATTGTTTGGGGCATCTGGAAAAAAGATTGTCCTGAGAATAAAAGGTGAGCGCTACCATCGGTCCTGTTTCATGCCAACAGTAAAGCAACCTGACACCATTCATGTGTGGGGTTGCTTCTCACCCAAGGGAGTGGGCTCACTTACAGTTTTGCATAAGAACACAGCCATGAATAGAGAATGGTACCAAAATATCCTCAGAGAGTAACTTCTCCCAACCATTCAAGAATAGTTTGGTGATGAACAATGCCTTTTTCAGCATGATGGAGCACCATGCCATAAGGCAAACGTGATAACTAAGTGGCTCAGTGAACAAAACATCAAAATTTTGGTTCCATGACCAGGAAACTCCCCAGACATTAATCCCATTGAGAACTTGTGGCCAATCCTCAAGAGGTGGGTGGACAAATAAAAACCCACAAATTCTGACAAACTCCAAGCATTGATTATGCAAGAATGAGCTGCCGTCATTCAGGATTTGGCACAGAAGTTGATTGACAGCATTGCCAGGGCGAGTTGCAGAGGTCTTGGAAAAGAAGGGCCAACACAGAAAATGTTAACTCTGCATAAACTTAATGAAATCTCTATATATATATATATATATATATATATATATATATATATAGTGTAAATTTCAATGTGTGTTTTTATGTGTGTATGTTCCAGCATCACTTCCGAACAGCTGGAGCGATTTTCATGAAACTTGGCACACATGTTTCTCTTTGGTCGACTAAAAATACAGTAGGGTGAAAACAACCCTAACCCACCCCCTTCTGGGTAGGGTGGGGGGTGATCTTGTGGTCTTGTATGCATGTTATCATCCAGTTGACACTCAGAATGACCACCAGAGGGCAAACTGGAGGAGACTGCCAGCATTCTTTATGTTTGAGCACCTCCGCGCCCCTGTTGCTTTCGAAATTAAATAGAGTTGGCCGGTTCCGAGTGTCAACTGGATAATAATGTACATACAAGACCGCAAGACAAGCACATTAGTGAGTCTTTATTGTTTGTTAATTTATTTTTATTTTTAAAGTTGTGTTTTGTTTTAATTATGTTATTCTCAAACAATAAAAAAAAAACACTTTATTTTCCAGGCAACGCTGGGTATTACAGCTAGTTGTCAAAAGTCAAGCAAAATGACACTTTTTATTGGCTAACTAAAAAGATTACAATATGCAGGCTTTCGAGGCCACTCGGGCATCTTGCCTGAAGAA
Organism: Polypterus senegalus; assembly: GCF_016835505.1. Lineage (NCBI taxonomy): Eukaryota > Metazoa > Chordata > Cladistia > Polypteriformes > Polypteridae > Polypterus > Polypterus senegalus. The sequence goes on along the minus strand of NC_053154.1, from coordinate 121,336,721 downwards.
GGGGTTGCCTATCGTTGCCTCGATAGCTTGCATATTGTAATCTTTTTAGTTAGCCAATAAAAAGTATCATTTTGCTTGACTTTTCACTACATTCATAATGGCTAACACGATATAACACCCTAGTACTACAGCTAGTTGTCAATAAAAGCCTGTGAAACTTATGAAATGCTTGTAATTATACTTCAGTATACCATAGAAACATCTGACAAAAAGATCTAAAAACACTGAAGCAGCAAACTATGTGAAAACCAATACTTGTGTCATTCTCAAAACGTTTGGCCACAACTCTACTTATGGAGCAATCCCTGGAATCACTTTTGAGGTCAGAAATACCTCCAGAAATTCCAGCTGTCTTCCTTCCATTCATTCCTGAGCCTTAATATTAGTTAAGGCCGGTTTACACATCACACTCAGAACACGCATGCACATGCATCACGGCTGCCACGTGTTCCCAGCATTCTTTTAATGCGTCCTCTAAGCACGTCCTCAGAAATTAACACGACACATGCGCATGTTGCAATACCAGCAAAAATATGGATGGTGTATGTGTGCAAGTTGTGGTAAATGACGTCAGCATCGTTGTTTACTATCAATATGCGACAGCCGAATACAACTGCATGCTTTGGCGATTGATGAATGTTTGAATGAGGTGAAGCAAATAATCAAGGTTAAATGCTGACATGCAAATGTCTTCATGGTGCATTTCTTCATCCATCTCTCACATAGGCAATGCAAGCGTCACGTATTTCCCATCGTAAGGTATCACATACTGTCTCGACATTCTGTGTTGCTGTTTTTGTCTTTTTTTTTTTTTTAAATGCACCTTTGCAATAGCATCAGAATGCAAATAGTTTTTATTTTTAACATCTTTCTTCTCTCGACTCACAATACAGTGAAAACAGAAATTGTTTTCTCCCTGTGATGATTTGACAGACTGACACCTGGTGGAATCCTCCAGATTTATTTAAAGTGCATGTGCAAGTATAGACAGTACACTACTTGTGCAGCGTCCTCAAGCTCATGCATCATGTAGCGTTAAGTATATCACTGAACTTAAAGAACCAGGCACCCTTTGCCTTTTTAGGTCCATATTTCTTTAAAGACCAATACAGGACTCTGCTTATGTTGCCTCCTTGTGGAAACACTCCTAACATCCTGCCTGTTCCCCACTACCTCCTACAAAATTGACATATTTATTAAATAACTAAATATGAGGGAGGAAGATTTTAAAGTAGCAAATAAACATACAAAGCAGCAATACCCTACAGCCTCTCTGGAGTTAACAGAGTATACCCAGGTCACTTATTTAGTCTGGCTTATTCAATGGGTCACCTCAAATCTCCAGCTCTTGAGTTTCTCTTTCTCTGCCTCTCTTTTTGTATTACTCTGGCTTCACTTCCTTTCACCAGGTGACCACTTGCTCCAACTCACTACCCCACTCATGCGCACTTGGACCCAAGGTAGTTTAAAGCCTGCCTCAGAGTCAAGTGGGGCAGAACCCTGGAATCACTTCCAGTATCCGGAGTAGACACCATGCTAGAGTTCTTTATAGTGGCTCCTGGTGTTCCTATACGCCAAGCTTTTAGTTCCTTTAAGAAGACCATGTTTTCTGGACAGATATCTCACTGTCTTGCTTCTTAATGGGTGCAACATACTTCCTTCTCGACCTGCATAGGACCAGGTCCTGGCTTGAAATCTCTTAACACACTTCCAGCCCGCCTTGGCTCCATTCCATCTCCAGCACCTTGGTGGAACATTCTCTGCATTCTTCCAGGTAACCCTTCTCTCTGTCTTTCCCTTTCTCTTAACCTGTCTCTAACACTTCAGTCTGGTTTTCTGAGCAAGAATGCTTTTTGGCATTTGTCTTTTGATTCTCCTGGTATTTTACGAGTTATGTAATTGTTGGACCATTTTGTCCGCCATTTTGATTTTTGCCATTTTCCTAGCCTTTCATTAGGTTGCATGCTGCATTGTCAGGGACATGGCTTTAGCAGCTGTAATCTGTTGGTGGGATATGTTACTGTGGATGCACTTCCTCATCTGATCTGCAGACTGAAAACTTCTTTCAAACTTTTGCTAAATATCTTCTCATTTTTACTTTTCTAGTACAGACCTCAATTTTTGTCTTGCACTCTGTCCTTTTAAATGCCTGGTTTTGACCCTTTTCTGCCCGATCATGGATGGATTGTGCACGGATCCAAGAGTGAAATTATGCGCATGCCAAAAAAAATATAAAAAGGAGTGTGGCAAAAAACAAAACAAAACACACATTTCAATGCAATTTACCCTTTGTAGATCACAGTCGCCTTGTAAATGTGTGTGAATGCACCTTGAATGCTGGCCTTATCCATATATGGTGCATGCTAATCAGCCTCATACATATGCAATCATGATACCGCAGAATTTCATTTAGGTAGGTGGCAGAGCAGCCACCTACCTAATACATCAAGACCCTGCACCTGTATTCAAGAGTATCAGGCCATGCACCACAACTGAGAGTGCTAGATCATGCACAGCGATCTGCATTCCAGGGCCCAGGGAAAGGCATAAGGTGCCAATGTCAGAGTGGGTAGCCACTATCACCTGACACATTTAATGACATGTTTTTACAATGAATATTGTACAGTTGCTTCACCAACAAGCCATTCACCATGTAGAGTACTATCACATCTGTCAAAGCTACTTTACCTCAAAATAAGTGAATCGCGGGTTGACACAGGGTGTACCAAGACACACCATCAGAAACATCTTGGCATCACGGATGACTTGTGTTGAGGGAGCATAACTGCTCACAATTAACAAAGGCAGCTTTATTCTTGCTAGGTGCCCTTAATGCAATATGAAATGCAGTAAAGTGCTCCAATTCCATTAGAGGAGATGGGACACTGCTGCAGATTGCCCTTTTATGTTGGCAAAAAACATGTTCTGTTTTATATATGTGCAACCACACCATAAGAAAATAGGATGTAGAGCCTCAGCGTTTGGTTAATGGCTCAGGACGGCAGGCATGATGGAGTGAGACTTCGCTGAGATATCCCTGATATATCGGCCAGTTTGCTGAGAAATGACAACAGGTAGCCGGCATTAACTGACAAAAAAAAACAAAAACTACTTCAGTGCACTACAGCATTAGGCTGCTTAGAAAGGAATTAAAATAGAGTCTGTACATCATATTTAAGGTTTAATGTTAGGTACATCAACTCACATTCAGATCAGCACGCTGTTATGATCATTATTATGCGTGTGGGTCGTCATTTAGTGGGTGTGGCCTAGATGATCAAGGGTGTCATCATTTTCAGGTTCTCTGAAATGTTGCATACAGATGGGGCAGAGTTGCCAATGGCACATACCAAATGCCAATGGCCGTACAATGGCGGAGTGGTGGCTCTGAGGCTAGGGATCTGCACTGGCAATCCGAAGGTTGCTGGTTGGAATCCCATAAATGCCAAAAATGGACACTGCCCTATTGGGCCCTTGAGCAAGGCCCTTAACCTACAATTGCTGAGTGCTTTGAGTAGTGAGAAAAGCGCTATATCAATGCAAAGAATTGTTATTATTATTATTATTATTATATACACATGTTCCCTCATCAAGTTTCGTTTCTAAATCCCATCATTTGTGTTGAAGTTGTATAAGCACATTTTCAAGCCGTTTTGTGCGTACGCAAGCTTTATAAATGAGGCCCAATGTTTTCTCATTGGCCACTTCATTGACATAAGACTAATGTTATTTTCAGAATCCTTGAGTTCCAAAACCTCTCACTTGATATGTACAATTTTATTTTTTCCTAGGTTCTTGCTGTACCCTGCCTTTGCTCTGTGTCATCCTTTCCTGCTTGCAATCGTGTTGGCATTGCATCCACTTTAGATGCAGGAAATAAAAATGCAAATTGTTTCTTTACTTTTTAGGTGAAACTCCTCTACATATCGCCATCTTGAAGCAGGATATAAGCATGGTACATTACTTACTGCAGCATGGCGCTGATCCCATCCATGCGCGAGCCAATGGTTCGTGTTTCGTACCTGGGCAATACGGCCAGTGCTATTATGGTAAGAATTATTGTAAAGTGATGTAACAAAAATATATGAGCTGAATTTGTACAAAAAGAATGCAAATAATTTATACGTTTATATGTAAAAAAAAAAAAAATCCTTATACTCTGTTGAGCTTTATCAAAGACTTTCTACATGTGTGTATTTATTTATTTGGTATACTACATTAATCCCTGAGGGGAAATTATCTTTCTGCATGATCTTTGGGGATCAGAGCACAGTGTCAGCCTTTGTACAGCATTGCTGGAGCAATTTTCATGTTAAGGGCCTTACTCAAGGGCCCAACAGAGCAGGATCCCTTCTGCCAGTAGTGTGATTTGAATCGGCAACCTTCCAGATACCAATGCAGATCCTTAGCCTCAGAGCTACCACTCCACCTATAAGCTTTGTAAACAAGGCCCGAAGTTCTCCACCTATATATTTATGACTATTCTGTTAAATAATAAAGTAAAAAAAAAACAAGTCATCCAAGTAATAACTAAATAGTGCTATTAAAGGATTAGAATTTAAAATTATTTAATTTATCATAATGCTGTCTAGTAAGTACATGAAGACTGGATGTTTTTGTATTTAAGTTCACTTCATTAGCCCCATTAGTAAAGTAAATGATGTACCGCAAACCACACTTGCTATGTTTTTAAATATAAATTGTTTCTGTGTTTGATTATATGCATTATTGTAAACTTTTCAGTCGATCAAACTTTTCTATTAGTTGTAGAAATTGATAGAACTGTTTTTTACATTTATCTGCTATGCACTGTAATCTTTAGGTATTAAAAATGGATTACCTCCTTAGTAAATGTAACGTAATATTAAAGACATATTTAGGCTTTAAATAAATCAGGATATTTACCACCTTCACAAGTGTAAGTGCGCACATGTTGGTCCTGTGATGGACTGGAGCTCTGTCCCGAGCTGTCTCCTGCCTTGTGCTCAGTGCTGTCAGGATAGGCACCATTGTAACCCGTGACCTTGAATCAATGACGATGTTACATTATAGGTTAGATTAGTCCCAAAACTCTAGATGGAAATAGTGACTGAGGTGATATAAAAATAAAATTACAATGAGCTTCCAGGCACTTACATGTGTGGTACCAAACAATGGCTAATAAAAATCGGAATGCTCCCAAATCTCTTTCTTTCTGCAGGGGAATACGTGCTTTCGTTTGCGGCCTGCTTGGGGAATGAAGAAATTGTTACATTGCTTCTTAAGCATGGAGCTCCTTTACAAGCCCAAGACTCCTTAGGTAAACAGTTTTTTGTTGATCGTAAAACACCCAAGGAAAAATTGTCCCAAAATAATTGTGTGTGCATGTTATAAAGCCCATTATACAGTATGCACTTTTAACAAACCACAATAACATATTTCTGGAGCCTTGTTATTTTAAATAATAATGTATCATTGTAAAAAAAATGAAAATGGAGAAGAGGATTATATTTTACACTAACCAAGCAAGACCAGCTTTCAATGTATTAACAATGTATAGAAAAATGCAGATTGTCTGATATTTTTAGGTAAGGAAGATGAACCTTACAAATTAAGCTAGTTCTACTCCATAATAGCAATGATGTGTTGCATGTTGGTTAGCACATGCAATTAGAACTTTCACTGCACTTGTGACAGTAACGACACTATAGATTTCTAACAGCATACATTATAAAATGTCAATAAAAACTGTGAATAGATACTTCATGACAGATACCTAAAATAAAAAGTTTGACCAAAATATTATGATGTTTTCCTCAGGAAATACAGTACTACACGTGTTAGTTCTTCAGGCAGACAAGGAGTTAGCATGTTTCATGTACGATATTGTGACATCACTTGTCACAAACAAGCAAAAGCATAAAGTACAAAGCATTGAGAACAGCAATGGTTACACTCCCCTCCAACTGGCTGCAGCTGAGGGTGACACTCAGGTAAGAGCTTTTAACCTTTTAGAAGGTTTTTCAAACTTTTGATTTTTCAATGAAATTGAAACACAAAATGCTTTGTTTCAGATGTTCAACTATTTAGTGCAAAAACAAAAAAGAACCTACTGGACAATGGGGACGATATCGTATTGTGTTTATGACTTGACCCACATTGACACATGGGGTGATCACAAATCGGTGCTGGACATAATAACTAGCAGCAAAAAGATGCAGGTAACACTTGGTGTCAGTCATTTTTTTTGTGTTAGAATTCTGTTAGGGATTTTTTTTTTTTTATTTGATTTTTAGAAAGCATATGGCTGGGTGAGTTCAAATACAAATTGTATACAGAATGTAGAACTTTCCTCACCTCTCAAGAAGTTTCTGTGGATTTTTACAAGAGTCTCTTTTTGATCGTTACATGTTTAAGGAGATTTCTTAACATCTATCGATCTTTCCATCTATCGTATCTACTGTATCTATCATATCTATCTATACAAAGTTCACTTATTCACTCACTCATCAACAAAAATACTCTTTCCCGTAAATGACATTTTCATATATTAATATTTAGGGGTTTAACGCCACTTCAACAGAAAAACTAAATACAGTGGTGCCTTGGTTTGTGAGCATAATTTGCTCTGGAAACATGCTTGTAACCCAAAGCACTTGTATATCAAAGCAAATTTCCCCATAAAAAATAATGGAAACTCAGATGATTCATTCCCCAACCCAAAAATATTCATATAAAAATGATTAATACAAAATGTAAAGTAAAAATACATAAAACAAATAAACCTGCACTTTACTTTTGAAAAGAATCGTAGCTGGTGTGAGGGAGATGAGAGAGAGAGAGAGAGAGAGGAGGAGGAGGAGGAGGGTTATTGTGGAAGACGACTTTCACTATAACTAACAGAATCACTGCTATTTGTTGGCTCACTGGAATCTTTTTTTGCAATTTTAACAAGGAACTTATCCAATGACAGTTGCTTTTGCCTCCTTTTGAGGATTTCATGGAAATGTTGAACAGATTAATTTCTCGTACTGCTATAGCCTTATTTGGGTGGTGCTTTTCTACAAAATTCGGCACTCTTTCCCACATTTTACACATCTCCCTAATCTCATTTGAAGTGAAGGATTCCTCTGTCTTTTTCTCCTCCTCCTCCTCTCTCCTCAAAAAATGCTTTAAGCACGCATACGTAGTCACAATGTTATAGTAAACATTATACACTCGTAGAGATGTTGACTATACGAGTGAGGCATGCTGACTGAGACCAAGCATGGGAGACGATTGCCCACAATCCTACAGAGAGATAGAAGAACCATTGGCTCAGTTGTGATCACAAAGCATATATGTACTACTCGTTTATCAAGTTAAAATTTATTAAAAATTGTTGCTCGTCGCAGACCAAGTTACTCGTAATCCAAGGTTTTACTATACTCCAAATTTTCAAATATGTCTTAATTGAAATTTGCTGACATAATTAAAAAGAGAGAGAGAGAGAAAAAAGAAAATTAGCATACACATTTTTTATTTGTCGATGGTTGTAGGTAATAATGCTGGAGCAAGTGAGCTGTTCTTAGGCACTGCATCGCCAAGAAGGAAGGGATGGATTTATGTAGGAATTACACAGAGAAGTGAGGCTGTAGTTTTGTGCAAATGAAAGCCGCTACCAGAACCAAAGGGGAAGGATGAAAGTTCCGCAATGCTCATAGAAGATGTGCTTAGTGAGTTGCGTCCTTGGGTACATACAATACTCCATATTCTGTCGGCTTCTTCTTACTCCTCACAATGCAATAAAGCATACTGGTCCATTTCAGTTCCAGGATACATCAAGCCATCAGTGACGGCATGTCTTGGTGAGTTTAAGCACTTGGGCAGCTCAGTAGAGAAGTTCCCCATGGACAGAGCATACAGGAGGTGGACACGGCAGTGCTTTTCAGTAGGCTGCTACTGGCACGATTTTCAACTTCTTCTTAGAGGACCAGCAACATTTGTTAGCTTACCACTTCGCCCACCCCCAGGGCTCTGCGATGGAATATTTGTGTATCTCGTTACTCTGCCCTTCACCAAACAACTCCGCTAATATGTCATATAAAAGTAATAATGAAGGTCAAGGAGGAGCAAACCTCCAATGAAACAAAGTAGCACCAGTTATCTGGTTCCACTTCAAGCACTGGGACATAGTTCACCACATTATATCTACTCACTCGTTTTTTTCTACACAATGCTTAAAACATTTAATTGCATGTTCCATGTAAATATTCAGCCTGTCAATGTTGTATGTCATAATTTAAAATAAACCAAAATTCAGTTTTTATTTCTTTTGATCTAAACTCTCCAAAACTTTGTGACAGTACACAATTACAGATCAAAATACTATTGTCAATTCTGATTGACTCTGCCTTGTTTACAGTATATGCTACAGGGTGAAATTACATTTATACCCCAGAATCTTAATACAAATACTGTACCCTACTAATTATCCATTTAATTTCAAAATAATAGTTTCCTGTATTATTACTGGATTATCCTGTATTTCCAATTGATGTACAGCACAAATGTTTTATTGATGAGCAATTATATGTATCATATTCAAGAGTAACGATCTCTGGTCTGCAGTGGGTTGGCACCCTGCCCGGGCTTTGGTTCCTGCCTTGTGCCCTGTGTTGGCTGGGATTAGCTCCAGCAGACCCCTGTGACCCTGTGTTCGGATTCAGCGGGTTGGAAAATGGATGGATGGAAGGATCTCTGGTAAACTAATATTAATCCCTGGTAAAATATAACAAATATCATATTCAAAAAAAGTCCACTCAATTAAAAGAACTATAACTGAAGCAGATTGTATTCTGAAAGTTGCTGGGTAACACAGCCAGTATAGTATATAAATGAATTAGGGATAGTGGCCCCATCTCTTCACCCAGGATACCCTCAAAAAGACACATTTTAGCTACATGCTACAGTTCAGGAGAGGATCACATAAAATCCACACAAATGAAATAACATTAGTTATGAGATGAAAATGATGCCGATGCTAGATTATATCTCCCTATATACTCCCTATGTATATCTTGACCTCATTTCCATTTAAATGGGCAGGCAGAAAACACTACTAGACGGCGTTCACTTCTTGAAATAAAGTCGGCCTACCAAGAACTTAGCCTTAATGAAGTATCTCGGTGTGTCTTAAATAACCTGTTTTTAGTACTTCTCACATTACATACCTAGGCCCCTAACTAGACACATTTAGAGGGTTGCTCCTTAGCACTGATCCCAATTCCAATGGCATTATTGTCTCTGGTATGGCACATATGACACATTTAACAGTGATTGACCTACAGATCTTTTTCCTTTGAGATCTTCCTTCCTCTGGCCTTATAACAAACTAAATTACAGGCAGTAAGCAAGCAGTATATTCTGGATAAAAAGTCAACAGTAGACACAGTTTTCTTGTAATCTAATCTGTAAGTCTACTTTATGTACTGTTCTCAGTAAGCATGCATCAATCACCTTTGGTATGCTTGTGTGCCCAAGAATAGGTTGTAATGTGTACTGCCTGTGTAACGTCATTCCAATGTCACACCAGGACCTGAAAAATATGAACAAACTGTGAAATAATTAGTAAACACTATGATGGACATATTGTAGTAACGGCTCTGTTGACTGAATCCAATACTGCTTCAGCCCAGCCATCATGTGTTCAGGGAGCAGCATGGTTGTATCGTAAGCATTCTCCCAACAGTACTGCTTTGTTTCATGTCAGGTGCCAGACTAACTTCCATGTGAAGAATTTCACCATAGTCCAGTGTCACTGCAGTCCAGTGTACGTTTTAAACATTGTTGCTTGAATATGGCTGATATGTCTGCTTTTACTTGCTCTCTACTTTTAGGTTCGCAAGCTAGTTGACATTAGGCCAGTGAAAGAACTGCTTCATCATAAATGGAAAACCTTTGGATTGAAATACTTCATGCTCTGGATGATCAGCTATATTGCATACACTTCCATTTTTACTGCTGTCTGCCTTTACCGGCCTCTGAAGAGAATGCCAGACAACCAGACTGACAACTTTACAGTCATGATACAAAAAACTCTTGCAGTAAGTAGCTGATGGTGACAGTCAGACATGTACAACAAGTTTGTTGTCATTTGCTGAACTGAAACCAGTAAATAGAGAAAGAAAGAATGAATAATTGTATACTGTATATATTTACATAAACTGTATCTACTATCCATTTTGATATCCATACATATATCAGACATGATTAGCCATCTATTTATAACTGGTACAGTACATAACATTACACGTTCAAACCTAATCAATCCAATTCAACGTCACTGGAGGCCAGTGGCATCAGACAGAGCACCAGGGAGGAAACAACCTTGAACATGGTGCCACCAGCCTATCATGAAGCCCACCTACGCAAAAAACTTAGTTAGGTCCATAAATATTTGGACAGAGACAACTTTTTTCTAATTTTGGTTCTGTACATTACCACAATGAATTTTAAAAGAAACAACTCAGATGCAGTTGAAGTGCAGACTTTCAGCTTTAATTCAGTGGGTTGAACAAAACGACTGCATAAAAATGTCAGGCAACTAAACCTTTTTTAAACACAATCCCTTCATTTCAGGGGCTCAAAAGTAATTGGACAAATTGAATAACAGGAAATAAAATGTTCATTTCTAATACTTGGTTGAAAACCCTTTGCTGGCAATGACAGCTTGAAGTCTTAAACTCATGGACATCACCAGATGCTGGGTTTCCTCCTTTTTTAATACTCTGCCAGGCCTTTACTGCAGCGGCTTTCAGTTTCTGTTTGTTTGTGGGCCTTTCTGTCTGAAATTTAGTCTTCAACAAGTGAAATGCATGCTCAATTGGGTTAAGATCAGGTGACTGTCTTGGCCATTCAAGAATTTTCCACTTCTTTGCTTTAATAAACTCCTGGGTTGCTTTGCATGTATGTTTTGGGTCATTGTCCATCTGTATCATGAAACGCTGCCCAATCAATTTGACTGCATTTAGCTGGATTTAAGCAGACAGTATGTCTCTGAACACATCAGAATTCATGCGGCTGCTTCTGTCCTGTGTCACATCATCAATAAACACTAGTGGTCCCAGTGCCACTGGCAGCCATGCACGCCCAAGCCATCACACTGCCTCCACCGTGTTTTACAGATGATGTGGTATGCTCTGGATAATGAGCTGTTTCACGCCTTCTCCATACTTTTTTCTTGCCATCATTCTGGTAGAGGTTGATCTTGGTTTCATCTGTCCAAAGAATGTTTTTCCAGAACTGTGCTGGCTTTTTTAGATATTCTTTAGCAAAGTCCAGTCTAGCCTTTCTATTCTTGAGGCTTATGAGTGGCTTGCACCTTGCATTGCACCCTCTGTATTTACATTCATGCAGTCTTCTCTTTATGGTAGACTTGGCTATCGATACGTCTACCCCCTGGAGAGTGTTGTTCATTTTTGTTGGCTGTTGTGAAGGGGTTTCTCTTCACCATGGAAATGATTCCGGCACCCTAAACTTAATATTTGTTTGAACGCCCTTTGGAAAAAATAACTGAAATCAAGCACTTCCTATAACCATCAACAAGCTTGTTACACCTCTCAACTGGAATTTCCAACCACTCTTCTTTTGCAAACTGCTCAAGGTCTCTCAGATTTGAAGGGCGCCTTCTCCCAACAGCAATTTTGAGATCTCTCCATAAGTGTTCAATCGGATTTAGATCTGGACTCATTGCTGGCCACTTCAGAACTCTCCAGCGCTTTGTCTTCAACCATTTCTGGGTGCTTTTAAAGGTTTGTTTGGGGTTATTGTCCTGCTGGAACACCCATGACCTCTGATGCAGACCCAGTTTTCTGACACTGGGCCCTACATTGCGCCCCAATATCTTTTGGTAGTCTTCAGATTTCATGATGCCTTGCACACAGTCAAGGCATGCAGTGCCAGAGGCAACAAAACATCCCCAAATCATCTTAGAACCTCCACCATGTTTGACTGTAGGTACTGTGTTCTTTTTTTCGTAGGCCTCATTCTGTTTTCTGTAAAAAGTAGAATGATGAGCTTTACCAAAAAGCTCTACCATGGTCTCATCTGTCCAAAAGACATTCGCCCAGAAGGATTTTGGCTTCCTCAAGTACATTTTGGCAAACTCCAGTCTTGCTTTTTTATGTTTCTGTGTCAGCAGTGGGATCCTCCTGGCTCTCCTGCCATAGTGTTTAATTTCGTTCAGATGTCGACGGATTGTTCAAGCTGGCACTGTTGCACCCCGAGTCTGCAGAACAGCTTGAATATGATTTGAAGATGATTGGGGCTGTTTATCCACCATTCGGACTATCCTTTGTTGTAGTATTTTATCAATTTTTCTCTTCTGTCCATGTCCAAGGAGATTAGCTACAGTGCCATGTGTTGTGAACTTCTTGATTATGTTGCGCACAGTGGACAAAGGAACATGAAGATCTCTGGAGATGGACTTGTAGCCTTGAGATTGTTGATACTTTTCCACAATTTTTGTTCTCAAGTCCTCAGACAATTCTCTGCTCTTCTTTCTGTTCTCCATGTTTAGTGTGGCACATTCAGACACACAACACAAAGGTTGAGTCAATTTTTCTCCATTTTAACTGGCTTCAGGTGTGATTGCTATATTGCCAGCTCCTGTTTCTTGCCAGAGGTGAGTTCAAACGAGTATCTTTTGCTTGAAATAAAACGATTTACCCACAATTTTGAAAAGGTGCCAATAATTTTGTCCGGCCCATTTTTGGAGTTTTGTGTGAAATTATGTCAGATTTGGCTTTTTTTCAGATTTGGCATGTTTTTTTGTGTTGTTCCAATGCACATAAAGGAAATAAACATGTGTATACCAAAACATTTGTAACTGCAACAATTTTCTGGGAAAATTCCAGGGGTGCCGATTAATTTCGGCCATGACTGTAAGCAAATGGCACAAGCCATATTCCATGATTTAAAGAAGAACAATGACCAAATCAGCATCAACTGCATGCAACCTTCAGACATTTGTGACATATTGTGGCAGTAGCCTTAGGTTCTCAAAGTTCATATCTTTATTGCAAAGAAGACAAAGAAAAGCGGCAACATTTGCTGAGTGTAAAGCAAACCGCATAAGCCGCTTATGTGATAGGATGAAGGTGATAGAGTGTGGTTTAATACCAGGCAAAGGTCAAAAACTGCAAAGACAATACTCTAACAAACGAGCCCAGGAGGTGAAACCAAAATCGTTATTTAAAGAACATAGTGGAGTCAAGAAACAAGATTGTTTCACAAAACCAAAATGTAAGACAAAATAATAGTCAGTTAAGAAAAGAATTTATTGACAAAAATTGGACTGAAACACTAAAGAAGATGCTAACCTTTTCCTTACTATGTGTTCAACCAGAAGTGCACAACACTGCCCTTTATGCGTTTGACCTGGTAATGTCTTGAGCCAGTCACTTCTGGTTGACCTTGTCTAGTAACCCCTCGATAAATCAGACCAAGCAAATTTCACAGAATGTTGGTACCCTTACTAAAAGTATTGTATTAATTTTTTTAACATTTATTAAGAACATATCTAAATAAAAAATGAATGAACCCACTGTGTTCCTTGGACTCCCAAAATGACACTTTGCTTAATTTTAATGGCCAGAAATAACTGTAAAAAGTGAAAATACAACTCAGATCATGACACTGTCTTACACCTGGGAATATTATTTAACCAAACCCACATACAGACACACACTCCCATATACACAATTCATAAACAAATGGTACTTTCTGTGACTGTGACAAACACATTTCACCTTAGATCTGTATTTTTAAAGGAATCCTACCAGACCAAAGGAGATTATATTCGGCTTAGTGGAGAGCTCTTCACCATCTTGGGAGCCGTGGTTATACTTGCTAGTGAGGTGAGAGTGCTATTATGAAAGCAGCCTTACACTTTCTATAAAAAGTGAAGCCTCACTTACATTCAGTTTCATTGGTGTTGTTTCAGGTACCTTATCTTGCAAGAATCGGGCCGAGGAACTTCTTTGGAAATGCATCAATTGGAGGACCATTTCCTTTGCTAATGTGAGAGTTCATTTTCAATCCCTTATTTATTTATTTGTTTCATTGTTTGTTCCTTTTTTTGTTTGAATGCTTGAGAATGATATGACATCGTTGAGTGTAACTTATTGAACAAATATACAGTAATCCCTCCTTGATCGCGGGGGTTGCGTTCCAGACCCCCCCGCGATAGGTGAAAATCCGCGAAGTAGAAACCATATGTTTCTATGGTTATTTTTATATATTTTAAGCCCTTATAAACTCTCCTACACTGTTTATAAATATTCCCCGTAGAGTTATACAGCATAATCCCTTTGTATTCTCTTAGATATTAGGTAAGATTCATTGAAATTATGTATATAAACACACTGTTTATATAGAGTAAAACCTAAATATTATTTTAAAGATATTGAGTGTCTCCGACATCACATGTTACAGCCATTACGATAGACAGGCCACCAGCAATAAATACGTACAATGCAAGAAAAATAGTATACAGTAAATGTGTGTACAGTGACACTAAACGTACGTACATGTACTAAGTACTGTAAGTAGAAAATTAATTATGGTTACTCACCAACAATGACACGATGACTTGTCCGATAACAATGAGTTTTATTTTACTGCACAACAAAGGAGAGCTTTACAGCCCTTAAAGGAGCCACTTCAGGCGATTGTGTAGCACTGCCGTTGTTCTTCTTCTGGCAGTCTTCAATCCAAATCCCTAAAGCAGATTCCATCCAGACTACTGTCTTATTACATCCACTTACAACTTGTTTTGCACCCTGGTTAAAAGGACACTGCGGCTGTAGATCTTATATTCCTTTCTTACTTTTTAAATAAAAAGAATCGTAGCCTTCAACAAATCCAAAACGTTTACCTTTTCGGCAATCGTTAACATCTTCCGTTTGCACTTGGGCACGGCCCCTGAAGCAGTAGCAGATCGTTTTGGAGCCATAATGAAGGGCTTGACTATGCACAAAGATAAACACAAAAGAGCACAACTCTTTACACAGCGAAACACGTTGATGCTGAATGAGCGAGACGAGACTTCCTGGTTAACTAACACTGCATTCAGCAAGCAGGAACTTAACTGCGTGCTCTGATTGGTTAGCTTCTCAGTCATCTGCCAATAGCGTCCCTTGTATGAAATCAACTGGGCAAACCAACTGAGGATGCATGTACAGGAAGTAAAAAGACAAATTGTCCGCAGAACCCGCGAAGCAGCGAAAAATCCGCGTTATATATTTAGTTATGCTTTCATATAAAATCCGCGATAGAACGAAACCGCGAAAGTCAAAGCACGATATAGCGAGGGATTACTGTATTTGCAGTTTCATTCCATTGACATATACATTATTATTGAACGAATTATTAAAAAGCATATTCATTTTTTTGATTTTATAATACTTATACTATGAGGCAATTGAAATCAGAATGCAATGCGTTTTTAATACACTAGGGGGCTTTGCCCCCTGCTCACTTCGCTCACCAACCCCCCGGCCTGCAAAGTGGCACCAGCCACTTCGTGTCTCTGCCGCTAGCGTACATGGATTTCACTTTCACCAAACAACAAATCTTTTAATTCTCGCGGATAGGCCTCTTCCTTGGGAAGAAACACTACTTTTCCCTGATGGCAACATGAATTAGACGATCTACAAGTCCCAAACAATATCTACATACTTCTGTCATATCACCTATGTCCATATATTCAGTCTCTTTTTGTTGTTCTGTTATTTCACTGAGCAATAATTTCCTTTTGTTAGCACTAATGCGATCTTTACTATTAGCTTTTTGAGACTTTCGAATTTTAGTACTTTCGTAATCTCTAACCTGCTTTGCATATGTATCGCACCAACATTTTTGAACTTCTTTATGACGTTCTACTTTGTCTTCTACTCTTTGTCTTTTATTTCTGACCCCGCTTGGAGCTGAGAGCGCAGGAACTGAGTCTGACAATATCATTTACACGAATGAGAAGTGATTGGACCGTGGCCATGGTTGTAAATGTTTGAGAGGAGGGCGGGACTTGTCAAAATCTCTTGACAAAAAGTCTTGTTTCACGGGACCTGAAATTATCTCTTGCGGGAGCTGAAATTATCTCCGAGAAAGTCTCATCCCAGGATTTCCTTTTATAATAGAGAGATATATTTATTTGCAAATGTATTACAATAAAAGGAATATAACTATCAAATAGATATACATATATCTATATAAAAAAGTAAAAAAACAAAATCAGTTGAATCTAAAAAGCAATCAGTTCAGTAAATTGCAGAATAAGTTAAGATTTGTCTGACTTAAACAACCTTTGAAACCCTGTTCCAAAAGAATACAATACCTTAAAGTACAATTCTTCCCAAAAACAACACCTATTAAGTACAGTTATGTGAAAAAGTAAGTAAACCCCCAGGAAACTGTTGGCATATTTCAACAGGCAAACATTAGATCTTAATGAAAGCAGTGTCTACGGGTAAAGTCCAATTATATTTATTACAAACAAATTACACACACAGTGCAATAGTCAGTGAAATGCTTAGCTCTTTAACTCCAAGACTGTTCATTTCAGAGGAATATAAAGTACCATAACAATAATACATAACTTTATAAATAGTAATGCTACTCATTATATTAAATGAGTGCGATAGTATGCATTGTAATAAAATTATAAAATATGTGATAAACAAAAAATTCAGACATCAGCGTCAGTAGGCTTTGTACCCTATGAACCAAGTTACTTCAGTTATCCTATAACATTTCAGTATATACCGCTCTGATGCTGATCTTTCTGATCATAAAATAGGTCATTATGAATGCAATTTGCGAGAGGATTTCATAATTAATTGCAGAATTACGGTATTTGAGGGTTCTTCTAGTGTGCCTCTTTCTCTTGCATGATTTGGCTCAAAAACTAATCAGCATACGGAGAGATTGTAAAAATTGATTGATTTGATCTTCTCTATCACAAATTAATATGTCCGTGTCTCTGCTGCAGTGACGGAGGTCCTAGAGGGAACGGTATACACTGTTTTAAAGATAATTGTCTGTTATCTCCTTACTGTGTACTCTACCTTTTCAGAGTTAAATGTCAAGCGATCAAAATCTTTTGTAACTCATTGTGTCCTGACACTCTCTGACCCTCTTCTTCGGTTTGGTAAATGGCATAGGTCAATTAAGAACACAAGTGCCAGATTTCTAAAGAATCCTTTTCCACAGTCTTTGAGTTGAGTAAAATTAACATCTTCAACTTGCAGTCTTCTATACTAATTGGAACGATATGTCTAAAGGGGATTTATGGTTACATTTTTTACTTAAAATCCCTCTGTTAAGGAATAATGATTACTGATGTTCTAATATTGTATTTTTACATTGGTGTTTGATTTGTATGAACATTAACAAGTCAAATTCCATGCAACTGATTATCTACAAAGCAAAAATTTACATCAAATTGATTTGAAACAAGGACTTATAGTAAATCAATTGTTTTAATTTTTCTAGGGTTGCTTTCTCATTTTCAATATTTATAGCAGTAGTTTTCAGAATACTTGGAATGGAAGAAGAGTCTATACCTCTTTCAGTGGCTTTAATTATTGGATGGTGCAATACCATATACTTTGCCCGGGGATTCAGAATGCTAGGACAGTTCAGTATCATGATCCAAAAGGTAAGTCTCAATGCTGTTTTGTCTGATTTCTCATACACACTGATAGATTGTTAAAGAAATGGAGTGTTTGTGTGATGCAGATTCTGGGTACACTGGCACAGTGCTTGGAGCTGCTTCATGGGCTTGAATCCTGTGAGAAATCTACCATATCTACCTGTGCCTATGTGAATCTCCTTTCAGGTTTTCTGGTTGTCCTCTCACGTTATAAAATACATGCACGTTATATTAATTGGCTATTCCAATTGGTCATATATTGAACAGAGCGGTGCATAAAATATTTTGATTTTTAGAAATCTTTTAATAAGTCCAAATAAGAAGCAAGAGATGAAAACTAAAGTAAGTGAGGATTCAAGGTGTAGTGTGTGGATGGGTGCAAAATTGACTTCAGCACCAAAGGCCAATGGGCATGGTGAGTGGGACCTCATCAGAATTAGATGATGCTAAAAGTGGTGTCCTTCAGAGATGGGTGCTAGAGCCTCTTCTCTTTTTAATATTCATAAATGTTCTAGTAAAGAATATAAATTATAAGCTGGTTAAGTTTGCAGATGGTGCCAAACTAGATGGAATGGTAGAATCGGTCGAATCATTACAGATGAACTTGGACAGAAGTCAGACTTGGTCAAATCTGTGACAAATGAAATTTAACATATGTAAATGGAAAGTGTGACATGCAGTTAGAAACAAAGTTAGATCTGAATACACAATGGAGGTTTGAAATTAGAACAAAACCTAGTAGCCATAGTCCTAGTGGACACTTCCACATCCAGACAACATACAGAAGCGATTTAAATGGCCAACAATATGTTATGTTATACAAGGGCATCTATGCCATGCTTAATCGATATAATGCACTAGTGAGGCCTCATCTGGACTGCTGTGTGCAATTTTGATCTACATTTTACAAAAAAAGACACAAGAGTGACAAGACTGACTGTAAGTAAACAGTGACACCTGAACTAAAGTGTTTTAGATGATTAAGGGGAATTAATACAGTGGATCTTTGAAAGTTTTCCTTCACACAGACTTTCATAGATTTAGGGAATAAGTTTCGAAGTAGAGTGGTAGACACTACGACTTTGGGGACCTTCAAAAGATGAACTGATGTCATTTTAGAGAAATTATGTAAACAGGATTGATAATTATGTTTGTAGTGAAAGAGTGTGTGTGTGAGAGCATTGGTATAAATACATTAAAAGGACATGATGTCTGACATTTCACTGGCAATCTTAGGAAATTTCAAATTAACAGCATCCCCTTAATGTCCTCATAATTCGGGCTGCATTTTCTTTAGTAGTATTGCCTTCTAGAACCCGCCCACACTTTTTATTTTCCTTAAGTTCCTATTTGTCAGATAGCCCTGATTCTTGTGTGTGTATTTGAGGGGCACTGGTCCTTCTGTAATCATTATCAATGGAAGAACATATCTGATCTCAGTTTTAAGCCCACTTAACCCAATGGAGGATCACAGGGGTTGGAGTGCTACCCAGAAGCCCTGGCATGGGGTTTAGGTTCAGGGACTGAGACGGCCATGGCAGAAGCTTGATTTTTGTGTCCTTTTACCATTTTTGTATTGTTTTGAAAGTATGTTTTGGATCATTGCCCTGTTGGAAGATACAACAATGACCCAGTTTTAATTTCTTGGCAGAGGCAGCCACGTTTCATTTTAAAACATTCTGGTATCTCGTGGAGTCTGTGATGCCATGTTCCTAGGAACTTTGGGGGGAAAAATAGCCCCACAAAATCATTGAACCTCCATCATACTTGACAGTGAGAATCAGGTTCTTCTAGTTTTAACCATCCTTCCTTTAATATCAAACCCACCTTGAATGTCTATTTCAGTTTTCGTTTCATCTGAATATAGAACAATCACATTTCCAATTAAAGTTCCAGTAGCAATTCGCAAACTCCTGGCAGTGATGTTTGTGGTTAAATGAAAGCAAAGGCCTTTTTCTGGCATCCCTTCTAAATAATCTGTTGGCATGGAGGTGCCGTCTGGTGGTAGTTTAGGTGACTTGGTGACACCAAGATGCTACTTTTTTCCAGCAGTGATTCTTGGGAATTTTTTTACCCTCTCTTACCGTACAAGAAGTGCTTAATGACAATACGTCTCTTAGTGGAAGCCTTTGATGTGTTGGGCCCATCTTTACTAGCCATTATAAATGATTCTATTAGTTTGAGGGTTGTGCTCTCATTTTTTAAAAAAGGCTGCAGTCCGTCCCCATCTAAAAAAAGCAGGATTAGATGCTGGAGTTTTAACCTTAAACTTTCATCCAATTTCCCAGCTGCCATTTCTGGCTAAAATACTAGAAAAAATTATTTATAATCAATTGATCAATCACCTTAATTCCAATAATTTATTTGAGACCTACCAATCTGGTTTTAGGCGTTATCATGGTGTTGAAACGGCACTCCTGAAAGTATCCATCTTGGGATCCATCAGGGATCCATCTTGGGTCCTATTTTATTCTCACTATACCTTCACCCTAATGGAGGGATTTTAAGGAAATTTAACATTTCTTTTCACTGCTATGCTGATGATACTCAGGTTTATATTCTTGTCTGCAACTCCACAACTGTCTGTCTGAACTAAGATCCTGGATGGCTAATAATTTTCTTGATCTAAATCAAAATAAAACGGAGGTCTTGGACTTCTCGGCTCTTTCTCTGTCTTTGCCAAACCTCAAGTCCGCAATCTTGGTGTTATCTTTGACAGTAATCTCTCTTTTGAGAAACAAGTAAATTCTGTAGTCAAGAGTTGCTTTTTCCAACTTCGTCTATTAGGTAAGATAAAGCCTTTTTTATCTTCTAAAGATCTTGAGAAAGCTACTCATGCTTTTATTTTTTCTCCTCGATTATTGCAATTCGCTGTATTCTAGGATTAACAAATCTCTGATACACAGGTTACAGCTGGTCCAAAATGCTGCCGCTCGCTTTCTGGTTGGGCAAGGAAGTATGACTCTGACTCTGTTTCTCCTATTTTAGCTTCTTTACACTGGCTGCCTGTCAGTTTTCGAATCGATTTTAAAATCTTGCTGCTAGTTTTTAAATCTTTACATGGGTTTGCTCCTGCCTATTTATCTGAACTGTGTGTTTTACACCAGCCATCCAAAGTGCTTAGATCTTCTGGTCAGTTGTCTCTTGTTGTCCCTCGTACTAAGTGTAAAACTAAGGGGGACAGGGCTTTTGCAGCTGCTGTTCTTCGTCTGTGGAACTCTTTACCTCATTACATAAAGGAGTCGTCTTCAATTGAATTGTTCAAAACAAGATTAAAAACTCACTTCTATTCACTTGCATTCAGTGACCTTCAGTGAGCTTCATAACATGCTTGCTAACCATGTCGTCTTTGAACTTCACCAAACTTTCCTCCTTTCACTTTGATTCAGCACGTAGCTTTCATTTTAATAAATGGGCATGCCGCATTTCTCAGTGTGATCACTTGTCAGTAGTGATGCAAAACGGACACACAGTGTCCCACTCGCCACAGCGTGATTCATGAAAAATAGCAATAAATAATAAATAAAGTTGGCTATTTTTTTTTATAACATCACCAAATTGCAATCAAATCAGTCAAGTATTTTTGAAATATTTAGATTTTCTATTGTTGGTTGGTAGGCATTTATCCCTAAATGTTGATATATCGAAACGGCCTTTCTTAGCAGACACCTAAGCAAAGAAGTACCTCCCATGGAAATTAATTGTCTTTTCAATCATGTATTCTATAAAATAATTAACAGATGTAATGGTTTACTGTGGAAAAAGCACGTACACCTTTGGCCTCAAAAGCAGGAGTTGACCCCTTTAGCACAACTGCCCACCAGTCTCTGACATTGACTCCTGATATCTGACTCCTGGCAAGATTCCAATTGTAAAATGTTTACGGGTTTTCTTCAATTTGCTTGCAATTTCAAATACAACCCCCCATTCTAGTGACATTTATGCCAGTCTATAACCCTCCACTTCTTCTTTTTGAACAATTCCTTGGTGAATTTGCTTTAGATCACTTTTGTGTTGAAAATTCCATTTCAGGTTAAACTTCAACTTTTGGACAAAAGGCCTTACATTCTCCTCCAGCACACTTTATTATATACATTGTAACTACTAAAGGGCATCACAGAGGTTGATTCTAGGTTCAAATAAATAATTTTTATTTCACAGAAAAGAGGGTTGCCCACTGCCTCCCGATTCTGACTCCATTTAAGTGAGGCAGCAGGATTCATTTTAAACTAGACTCAAGAACTCCTGTCCAGGTCATCCAGAGCATTTCCAGGTCATGCAGAAACCTGGGTAGTCCTCCCCCGGCAGCGCCCTCTGGTGGTCACCAAAGACCTCAATAGGAATTCAACTCTCTTGACACCCTGTGGGTATCCTGATCAGTTTTAGCTCTGAAGGACAGTGACAGCTGTCATGCAGAGTAATGATCTGCTCCTGGTAAACCTGTTTGCCTGATCTTTCCATTATGGCCTCCAGGATGGGCATTAATCCTTCATTTATCCCAGATAGGATGCCTTTCCTTCCTCTCTGGCACCTACAATATATTATCCAAAATCCCTTGCTGACTGGATAACTGAAAGCTGTACAGGCCCTGAGGGATCACAGCAACCCCAGCCCATAATGTTTTCACGACTGTGCCTCTAATGAGTTTGATATGAGGTTCTTCTGAAATGCTGTCTTTGATTTGTCTACTGTTACTATGGCCAAAAACTGTCTTTGATTCATTTGACAAGAACACATTGTTCCAGAAGGCCTTGTCTTTGCCTGTACAGGTGCCAGTCATAAAATTAGAATATCATGACAAAGTTGATTTATTTCAGTAATTCCATTCAAAAAGTGAAACTTGTATATTAGATTCATTCATTACACACAGACTGATGTATCTCAAATGTTTATTTCTTTGAATTTTGATGATTATAACTGACAACTAATGAAAGTCCCAAATTCAGTATCTCTGAAAATTAGAATATTGTGAAAAGGTTCAATATTGAAGACACCTGGTGCCACACTCTAATCAGCTAATTAACTCAAAACACCTGCAAAAGCCTTTAAATGGTCTCTCAGTCTAGTTCTGTAGGCTACACAATCATGGGGAAGACTGCTGACTTGACAGTTGTCCAAAAGACGACCATTGACACCTTGCACAAGGAGGGCAAGACACAAAAGGTCATTGCTAAAGAGGCTGGCTGTTCACAGAGCTCTGTGTCCAAGCACATTAATAGAGAGGCGAAGGGAAGGACAAGATGTGGTAGAAAAAAGTGTACAAGCAATAGGGATAACCGCACCCTGGAGAGGATTGTGAAACAAAACCCATTCAAAACTGTGGGGGAGATTCACAAAGAGTGGACTGCAGCTGGAGTCAGTGCTTCAAGAACCACCACGCACAGACGTATGCAAGACATGGGTTTCAGCTGTCGATTCCTTGTGTCAAGCCACTCTTGAACAAGAGACAGCGTCAGAAGCGTCTCACCTGGGCTAAAGACAAAACTGCTGCTGAGTGGTCCAAAGTTATGTTCTCTGATGAAAGTAAATTTTGCATTTCCTTTGGAAATCAAGGTCCCAGAGTCTGGAGGAAGAGAGGAGAGGCACAGAATCCACATTGCTTGAGGTCCAGTGTAAAGTTTCCACAGTCAGTGATGGTTTGGGGTGCCATGTCATCTGCTGGTGTTGGTCCATTGTGTTTTCTGAGGTCCAAGGTCAACGCAGCCATCTACCAGGAAGTTTTAGAGCACTTCATGCTTCCTGCTGCTGATGAACTTTATGGAGATGCAGATTTCATTTTCCAACAGGACCTGGCACCTGCACACAGTGCCAAAACTACCAGTACCTGGTTTAAGGACCATGGTATCCCTGTTCTTGATTGGCCAGCAAACTCGCCTGACCTTAACCCCATAGAAAATCTATGGGGTATTGTGAAGAGGAAGATGCAATACGCCAGACCCAACAATTCAGAAGAGCTGAAGGCCACTATCAGAGCAACATGGGCTCTCATAACACCTGAGCAGTGCCACAGACTGACCGACTCCATGCCACGCCGCATTGCTGCAGTAATCCAGGCCAAAGGAGCCCCAACTAAATATTGAGTGCTGTACATGCTCATACTTTTCATGTTCATACCTTTCAGTTAGCCAACATTTCTAAAAATCCTTTTTTTTGCATTGGTCTTAATTGATATTCTAATTTTCCGAGATACTGAATTTGGGACTTTCATTAGTTGTCAGTTATAATCATCAAAATTAAAAGAAATAAACATTTGAAATACATCAGTCTGTGTGTAATGAATGAATCTAATATACAAGTTTCACTTTTTGAATGGAATTACTGAAATAAATCAACTTTGTCATGATATTCTAATTTTATGACCGGCACCTGTATGTTCAATGGCAAATTATAGTATTGATCTAGTAATCATTTTGAATAGCAAAGCCTTTTTCCTAGCCCACCTTACACACTTGTGTACTCTCTTTCTGATAATAGATGCATACACTTTGACAAGAGCTGCTGCAAGAGTTACCTGCAGATCTGCAATTAAATTTTGAGGGTCTTGGAAGCTTCTTTTAGTATCAAATGTCAGCTCTAGGGCTGAATTTGCTGGTCTGGCTAGTCCTGGTCATTTGAAATCTATGTCAGATACACATGATTTTATTTTAACTGTGGAGTGATTGATTTTAAATAATTTGGTGATATAAAAAAAATTCCCCTGTCAGACTCATAGGCACCCATAAACTTCTTTCCGAGGGTCTTAAAGACCTTTTTTTAATATTGCCATAATGACATCACACTTGTCAACAGCAAAGAGAACACCAGACCCTCGATATCCATGGTTTAATTAAGATAAGGTCCAAGTTTCTACCTGCCAAGGAGGTTCTAATCATTGACATCTAATCTGGATCACCCGAGAGTAATTTTATGTATTTGAAGTGATGATAAATAGAGGAGTGTACTTACTTTTTCCACATGACAAATCAGAATTTTCATTAATATACATGATGAGAATAAATATACCCTGTCAATTTTATGTGTCATTTATTCAAGTATATTACCTTTATCTTTAGGCACTGTTTGCATGAAGATCTAATGTTTGCCTCTTCAAATATGTTGAAAAAGTCAACAGTTCCCATTGGGTGTACTTACATTTTCGCATGACTGTATTTGTGTACGTTCTGAATATCATCCATCATGTTTCTGTGATCACCAAAACCTGAAAAATGTAAGCCAATCTAGCTGTGTTTATTCTACCACAAACTGCGGACAAGCTCAATTTTCATTTTTCATGGGATATGCAGACATAGAATGCCTATTGAAAGATGGCTGAGTCAAACTTTTTTTTTTTTAGTCTAAAGGAAAAGGGACTTTAAAGTCACAGTGCTTATGGGCAACTTCAAAACGCAGCAAGAGAGAAAAGAATGGGTAGTTAAACTCATGTTAAAATGTAATACATTACAACATGGCTTGAATAGAGACAAGAGTTTTATAGCTAGGTATGAGGACTGTTTGCATCTCTCAGACTGACACAGATAACCTGTCTACAGACCCATATTGTTTTGAAAAACTCATCACAAACTTTAAAGGACTTTGTTGGACAGTTATCCAAAGATCTTGACCATACATTGTTCTTCTCTCTCTTGTTAAATTAATCTTAGCCTGAATGAACCTATTAATTTTTTACATTTAAGAGTTTTCATTCAAAAATTTACCAATGTTGTTTCTTGTCCTAGTGTGTGGATATAAACACAGGGAACTTCAGTTTCTGCCTGAAGAAGGGGCCTGAGTTGCCTCGAAAGCTTGCATATTGTAATCTTTTTAGTTAGCCAATAAAAGGTGTCATTTTGCTTGGCTTTAGTCTAAAGGAAGAAACAATTGGCATCTTATACCAGTAAATAGCCAATTTCTTGATAAAACATAATTGGAGTAGATGTAACCTCCATCCATCCATTATCCAGCCCGCTAAATCCTAACTACAGGGTCATGGGGGTCTGCTGGTGCCATGGGGGTCACAGGGTGCAAGGCAGGAAACAAACCCCGGGCAGGGTGCCAGCCTACCGCAGGGCAGATGTAACCTAATACACTTTTCCAATTTATAAAAAAGAAGCTAAATAGTTTGGTACTCAAAACTGCTAGAACTGTTTAATAGCTTATATTTACCTTTATATACCGGTGTCTTATAAAAGCACTGGCATATAACAAATATAATGGTTATTTGTGGGCATTGTGTATGTTCAGATTAAGATAGTGTCTGTTTCTAATAACCCCTTCCCTTAACACTCTTTGACATTCCCTTTAAATCTCATTGTCTTTGATGATCAACCTTTTCTTTTGCAGATTATATTTGGAGACCTTTTACAATGGTGCTGTCTGTTGTTTATCGCTATTATTGCATTTTCATCTGGTAAGAAATATAATTGTTTCCCTTTTAATGCTTCGTTTAATTCTGATAAAACCGTCTCTTATGAGTGAGAACAGCAGACTGGCACTCTGTGCCCAGTACTGTGCCTCCCCCGAGGAATAGGTTTCATCTGGTTTGAGAATGTTATGTCATGTTATAACGTCATTGTTGTTGATTTACAAGTGCAGTCAAAATGTTGACCACAGACACATTCTCAAAATATTCTCAATAGATGCACTCTTATATAAAGATTTCATATTTGCACATTTCCGTTGCAGACGTAGTGCAGAAGGATAATTTAAAATTGTGATACCTAAACCAGTCAAATAAGGAAAGCTAATCAGTAATTTCTAGCTGTTGGCGAAGAAGAGTTAAAACTATTTAGGAGGTTTGTTTTTTTTATATTGGTGAAAATGGCTGTTGACCTCTTACTAGTGATCTAATGCTACACAATGATGTCCTACTGTGACTTGTATGTAAAGAAAACACTGGTAATTGTAAAACAGAAAACTGTATATAACACACTGTATACATTTATATAGCGCACAATTTATGTAGATTTCATATTCAGAACTTGACAGAACCCTACCTCCAATGACATGGCCTCCAGACAAGTTTATTAGGATAACACCAATGAAAGTGCCAAAAAAAATCATTATTATTCATTAGAGTTGATGTTTCCGGACAGCCACCCAGTGTCTGTTATAAAAACAAAAAATGGGCCAACCTAATACCCAAATTTTTCCAAAGCGACATTTGCACTGTTTTGTGTTTTTTTGCATCTTATACCCTCATACACCTTTATCATAAGATCATCCCTTATCTACGATGGAGCGTTCGATCAGAAGAAAATATGAAGCTGCTTTTAAATTAAAAGTCTTTTAAGTGGTGAAAGAAACTGGTAACTGCGCTGCTGCAAAAAAATTCAATGTGTCTGAGAAATTGGTGTGAGATTGGAGGAAGCAAGAAGATGTAAAAACAGAAAAATTTAAGTGTCGTATTTTTGAACGGGTGTATAAGTCAGAGTCTGATTTAATGATCAATTTTTTGGGTTTCAAGACCCGACTTATACGCGAGTATATACGGTACTCGCACTTGAACTCTTTGATCTCACTAATACTCTAACTGGGGATTTTAATATTTTTGTGTTATTAAATAAGTAAGCAAATAAGGCCTGTTTTCCTTAACTGTTGTTTTAATTGATCTCATTAGTAAGCTACAGTTAACATCCTATTAACAAGACCAAGACAGATCAATAAGACTTTTACAAACATGTTTTTAAAGGTTGCAAAGTAACATCTAATTATTGTCATCGTCCATGTCCCAGAAAATATCGAGCTATATTACTTTTTGCCAATATCACACATTCCTAATGTCAACTGATTCTTTTCCCTCTTTCCTCCAACAGCACTTTACATTTTGTTTCAGACGCTAAACTTAAAAAATTATCCATATTTCCGAGACTTCCAGATGACACTATATACTGCAGTGGAGCTCATGATGGGTCTCATTGACTTTCCCATACCTTACAACAATGTGACACCCAGTTTCATTTACATCGTCTATGTTCTATATATGATTTTTGCTTATCTGCTGATGCTTAACCTTCTCATTGCCATGATGGATGATACATACTGGAGAGTTGCTCAAGAGAGAGAAGAACTCTGGAAAGTGCAGGTACGGCAGTATTCAGAATATCATTGTTCTGTGGGCATGAAGTGAGCAATATGAAATCCCACAATGATGGCATTTGTGAGGTGGGATGTTTCAGATCAAGCGTTCTGCTGTGGCGGACAGCCTCATTTATTTTGCTACAGTGAGAACTGACTTTGGCCATTTTGATTTAGATTGCAGCAACCATTTTACTTCTGGAAAAACGCATCCCAAAATTTCTGAGACATCGCTCAGGTGTTCCAGGGATCACTTTAGGATTCAATGATGACGACAAATGGTATTTTGGGTAAGAAAGATTAAAGATAAGTCATGAAGGTTCATTATTCATAGACAGGATTCAGACTGTTTATTATAGATATTTGGTAACACTTTAGGTACTGCAAAAAGGTATTTATTATCATTTAGTCTTACATAATAAGACCTTAACAAAGGCTTCTCTTTGTGTTAATAACACTAATAAGGCAACAGTAAAGTGGTTATTAATCTTTGCAGTGTAGCACACTAAACTAACTTCACTTTGGAATTGTCTGTAGTCCCTTAATAAAATAGGATATATAACAGAACTTTGGGGGAAATTTGGCTTTTTATACAAGAGTTTTAGACAAATAAAAATACACACACACACACTATGGTCTGAACACACACAAGAATGACTAAAAATAAAGAAAACATCTGATTTGCAGACGTGTTGCTGTTGGTATAAAGGAGTCCCAGTAGCGTTTCTTGACACACTTCTGCAGAATACTCCGTTGGCTAAAGTCCTGAGTGTTAGTGGGTCAGAGAGAGGGTGTGGAGCATTGTTCATACTGGCATTCAGTTTTGTTTTAATTCTCTCCTTTGCTATGGCCTCCAGGGGTCCTGAGTGTGTCAGATACCTGAGACTGAAGTTCTTATTAGTTTTCTTGATTTGGTGGGCCTCTGTTGAAGTGAGGTTACCAGTCCAGCACACCACAGTGCAGAAAACCACATTGGCCATCACAGAGTTACATTAAAGGAAAACCGTTTCCTAAGGAAAAAGAGCCTGCTGTGCCCTTTCTTATATAGTTCCTCTGTGTTCCAAGACCAGTCCAACCTATCATTAATATACTAATTGTAGGAATGGACCACCTCTACATCCACTCACTGAACAGGGACCAGACACAGAGGCTCTTTAGTGCAACGAAAGTCAACAGGCAGTTCCTTGGTTTTGCTGATGTTAAGATGCAGACAATCCTTTTGCACCAAGAAACAAAATTCTGCACCTGAGTCCTATACTCTCTCTCACCTCCCCTTATCAATACATCCCATCAGTGCAGAATCATCTGAGAATTTCTGTAAGTGACAGTACGTGGTGTTATATTTATAGTCTGAGGTGTACAGATTGAAGAGTAGTCGGGATTGTCCCTTGTTTTGCTCCAGTGTTGCTTGCATCTGTATCAGAAACACAGCCCTTGAGTCTCACAAATTGCAGTCTGCCCAACAGATAGTCCATTACCCAGGACACCATAGGCTCATCCACCTGCATATCTCAGAGTTTACTCTTTAACAAGGATGGCTGGATGGTATTGAAGGTGCTGGAGAAATCAAAAAACAACATACTTCTCACAGTGCTGCCAGCTTTGCCAGGTGAGAATAAGCCATGTAGAGCTGGTAGACAATTGCATCTTCCACCCCAATCTTTGTCTAATATGCAAACTGCAATGGGTCCTGGTGATCTTTACAAAGGAAGACTCCTATAGTCCAGGACCAGTCTCCCAAAGGTCTTCATGATGTGAGTGTCACTGGTCTGTACTGATTTAGTTGAAGAGGCACCTACCTTCTTTGGAGCAGAACAATGCAGGATGTTTTCTACAACACCAGTATTTTTGGAGCCTTAGGAATAGCCTCAAAAGGTGAACAAGGACACCATAAAGTTGGTCAGCACAGACCTTAAGAACTCAAGGAGTGATTCCATCTTGTCCTGCAACTTTTCCTTTGTTATGTAGCTTCCTCATTTGTCTCCTCACTTGGTCTTTGCTTATGGACAGTCGAAATTGATGGTCAGAGGTGGACTCCTCACTGGCCATTTCAGTTGATGCGCTAAGAGTTGTTGATGTAGTAGGGATGGTGTAGGGGGTCTGGTCATTGGAAGATGGTGGCAGTAGGAGGGAAAAATATATCTAAAACTTGATTCTGGGCTGTAGCTTTGTCCACATCCCCTTCTAGGACCTGAGCCCTGGATTGCTTGAGTCCAGTAATTAAATGAGACCTATTTCTCTTGATATTGAATACTACAGTATAAATCCTGTGAATGGTTCATGCTCACAAGTTATGTACCAGTGTATCATGGAGTGATGCATGGAGATGAATAACCACTTTACTGATGCAAGCCTTTGTTAAAGTTACATAAGATTAAAAGAGCAATAGATTCATCTTTAGGGAAACTGAAATTTCACCAGATATTTTTTATTTGGTTTGATTATAAAATTGTAGAAAAAAGCAATTGTAACATTTAAACTAATTTTCATTCTTACTTTTGAAAGGGTTCAAGAGATTATTCCTGAAGAAAAAGGAAAAATTCAAGCTGGTGGCATCCACATGGTTAAATCTGTGGGTTGGGAAGTGATTAGAAGCAATCTATCAAAAATTGCTAACATGAAAGAATATTCTGAGTCTACGCCATTTTAATGTTTTTTTCTATATATTTCTTTTTATAAAATTTTCCTTTTCTTGCAGTTTCTAATAATAAATAAACAAATACAAAAACATTTGACACTTTATATTCAAATGAAGTCGATTGCTGGGGATCAAACATATCACAAAGCCCTACTTGTGCTGATGCAGTGTATTCAAATCCCTAAATCTGTCAAACATTCAGTCAGTCATTTGAATCCTCTTATGGTTTAGCCAGAGTTGTAGCCTGCATCAAGTTTATTCTTTGCTTAATGGTTTTGTTTTTTGAATTATATTTGCTATTATATGTTGTTGATTATATTCATTTGCCTTTTTTAATTAATGAAGGTTTATGTTTTTTGTTCATATTCTAAATACATTTGCTTTAATTCAGTGTGTTTTTGGGTGGAACCCAAACAGACAGGGACACCCAGATGTAACTGCTAAAGGACCACCCTCACCCTCCAGATAGATACTGATTTTTGTGGTTTCTGTATTTATTGCCTCTCTCTTTGGATTTTTGAATCTGGGATTACACATCTGGACTAGTTGGCTGTGGTTTGCCATTTTTAGGCAAACCCTGTTGTGTTATTTTTGCTCTTTGCTATTTGTGTTCATGTGTTGTTTAAATTAAATAAAATTTTTATAAAGGTTCTGTATTGTTCTCGTCTCTCACACCAGAGGTTTGACATTTTCTCTCCCTTGAAACTTGAAAGACATTTTTTTTAATATATTTTATGATGTAACCATAGTTTGGTGACCTTTAAAAGCTCCCCATTTTGGATCTATGCACTTTGGGGTTGTGCTGTCTGTGGTGAGGCCTGTCTTTAGACTAATAAAGATCTTGGCCAGGTTTGTAGGTCTTTTAGAGGCCTCCCACCCTTTTTCTCTGTCTTGTTTGCTGCTCTTCATATCAAGTCTTTAATTTGAACTAAAGATAGTTACAATGAGGAAAAGAGGATAGGTTATAAATGTATAAAGAATAAACAAAAGAATTACTGTGAGGTATAGCTTTAAGACATTATTATTAAAGAAAAAAAAACTGTGCTAAATGGCAGCAGAGAGGGCGTGAAAGGAGGTGAATAGCCGGGACTGTGGCTGGTGTATTTTAATACCATCCTATAGAATGTAGCAAATGAATGTGTTTGTAGTAATAAAGTTTAGTTTATTTTATTTTATTGAGTCTTAACTGCATTGAACTGAACTCAATCTGCCTCAAGAATGATTTAAGATATGAAGGGGTAGGGGAAGTAATGGTGAAGGTGACAGGGATGAGAACAGCGCCCATATGGAAGTGCCGCACGGCACCCTGCTGGCTGCAGCCGAGAGTTGATTCTACAATAAAATAAAATAAAGATAGGAATAACTATGTAATAAACTTAACTTATTTCATTTTTTAGTTCAAAGTAATAACATTTAAGGCAGCCTTCCATTTTTATTACTAATCCTTGATAAAAAAAAAAAAAAAAATTGTTGCTCAATGTACTTTGCTTTTCTGGGTCTGCAGCAGACAATGAAATAATGAATCTATACAGTACTACAGGTAATTATAAACTACAGGGACAAATTGGAACAGGACCCTTAGTTTACGCAGAAGATTTTGTTCAGTGATGAGGCAAACTTTTATGTGAATGGTGAAGTTAACAAACAAAACCACCGCTATTGGTCTGACACTAACCCACATTGGATAGATCCCTCCAAGACTGTTGGAACAAAAAAAATTGATGGTATGGTGTGGTATATGGGGTACAAAGATAGTGGGGCCATTCTTCATCAATGGAAACCTCAAGGCCACTGGATATGCGAAATTGCTACATGATGATGTGTTTCCCTCTTTATGCACTGAAGCTGGCACGTTCCCCGAGTTTTTCCAGCAAGATGGTGCACCACCACATTATGGGTGTCAGGTCCGAGCATTCCTAGATGAACAGTTTCCTGGAAAGTGGATAGGTCGTCGTGGGCCAGTTGAATGGCCCCCAAGGTCGCCCGATCTGACCCCCTTAGACTTTTATCTTTGGGGTCATCTGAAGGCAATTGTCTATGCTGTGAAGATACGAGATGTGCAGCACCTGAAACTACGGATACTGGAAGCCTGTGCTAGCATTTCTCCTGCGGTGTTGCTATCAGTGTGTGAAGAGTGGGAGAAGAGGGTTGCATTGACAATCCAACACAATGGGCAGCACGTTGAACACATTTTATAAGTGGTCAGAAACTTGTAAATAACTCATGAAAGAATAAAGTTACGTTAAAACCAAGCACACCATTGTTTTTCTTGTGAAATTCCCAATAGGTTTGATGTGTCACATGACCCTCTTCCTATTGAAAAAACAAAAGTTGGATCCAAAATGGCTGACTTCCAAATGGTCACCATGGTCTCCACCCATCTTGAAAAGTTTCCCCCCTCACATATACGAATGTGCCACAAACAGGAAGTTAATATCACCAACCATTCCCATTTTATTAAGGTGTATCCATATAAATGGACCACCCTGTATAATGTAACTGCTAAAAATATGAATGATTTTATCTACAAGACTGAAATGTAAAAATGAAAAACAAACATAAAGGAAATAAGTCATAATAATTCTGTTTTATTTTTCATCATGTATAAAATTAGCAGTTAGTGCTTTACACACAATTGTATCCCAACAAAGATCCCATAGAAAGAATACTCGCATGTTGTATGATTGTATCAATAAACCTCAGTTTATTGCTTATTTTCACTAAGCCTGTTTAACAGCGATTTGGATGCAACAATGAAAAGCATTATACACTGTCAAATTGGAAGAAATGGGAGTATTTCTACAGCATATTCCAAGAATAAAGATCTAATAAAAAAAAAAAATAAAACTGAAAGAGAACAATGAAATATCTTGCATTTTGTTCTGTTTTTACATAACTGAAATTATTAAACCGATCTGACATTTTTCTTCAAAAGAAAAAAGTTCACATTTTTTAGTTTTTATTTTGTCATTGCATATTCTATACTAAGAAAAAAATTGTACCAAGTTCATACTCTAAAAAAATCACATGAGAGGAACAACAGCAAGTTCTTTTCCCCAAGCTATTTTTTTTTATCATTATTAGTAATGTTTTTTTTTCAGTGAAAGCTAACAATTACAAATGCATGATATTTGGCACTATATGACAGCAGTTCACAAAAAAGATCTTGTGCAAAAGTCACTGGACATTACAAATTACGGTTGCTTGCAAGTACACAGTGACAATTTTGTTTTACACTTTCTTTTATTCACTGCAATGCTGTTCACACATCGCTGAACTCTGATGGTCCCAGAATACCTGTGTGGATCCCCAATCCACAGCCAAAGTACACCCATGCATCATTTAAACATAATTTAACATGATGTAATCATACTATTATATAATTAAATATAACAATTATGATCATATTCCTTTTGTGATCCAAATCATGTTTCCCTCTACAGAGAATAATGAAATAAAGTCTGCCACTTATTTTACTTATCACTCAAATTCTTTTTTTGTAATTTGGTCATCAAATGAAAAACCAATGCGTACCTGTTAATATACATATATACAGCCACTCACCATTTTCTGAATCTGTCTTTTTCCTTCATGGGATTCGCAGGGAGCCTGAGCCAATATTGGCAAGTACTGGGTACAAAGTAGAAATCCATGTGGATGAGACACTGGTCCAGCACTGGGCTCACCCACTCATACAGCCACACTTCTTCTCATCACCAGTTGTAAGCACAATGTTTCACAATATAGCACACATTCTGGAAGTGAATGTTGACTCCAGATGTACACAGTCTGCTGGAAGCTTTGGAATTCCATCCAGGAGTTTGAGTTTTGGCAAACTTGAAAACACTCTGGAAAATTAAAACGGGAACACAATGAAGAGATGACAAAACTCAATTCAAGTACCTTGATTTTGTATTTTTTGGAGATTTTCACTAGTATACATACATTATGTGCTGATTATGTTTTTCAATTGCTCCAGTGTCTTCAATATCATTTATCCATCCCTGTTAAAGGGTGAGCTCAGAGATATGCAGGTGGATGAGCCTATGATTTCTTGAATAATGAACTATTTGTCCACGAGACCTCAGCTGAAGAGGCTCAAGGACTGCGTCTCTGGTATGAACGTGAGCTAACACTGAAGCACCACAAAGAAACAATTCTGTCTTACTTTTTCTTTACTCTGTACACCTCAGACCATAAATATAACACCAGGTCATATCACTTGAAGAAATTCTCAGATGATTAGGCACGTATAAAGTGTATTGATAAAGGAGGTGAGACAGAGAGAGGAGTCAGGTGGAGAATTGGTTTCTTGGTGCAGAAACTTATCAGCAAAACCACTGATAGGCTAGGGTGGTCTTATAACACTGTGGAACTATGTAAGAAAGCGCAGAACAAGCTATTTATTCTTAAGAGATTAATTCCTTTAATGTGGGTAATGACATTCTTTACATCTTCTACAACTCTGTAATTGCCAATGTGATTTTCTACAGTGTGATGTGCTAGGCTGGTAACATCACTTTAAGAGAGACCCACAGAATCAACAAACTAATTAAAAGGGCAGGCTCAGTTATATGACACATTCTGGATCCCCTACAGATTGTAGCAAAGGAGAGAACTAAAACAAACTGAGTACCATTATGGAGAATGCTGCACATCCTCTCTCTGACACACCAACATGGAGAACTTTCGGCCAACAAATTATTCAGCAGAAGTGTGTCACGAAATGCTGCTGGGGATCCTTCATACCATTGTCGGGCAACCGGTGCGCTCGCTGTGGAATTTTCTTGGGGTGCTGCAAAAACTTTTGTAAAATATTTAAAATTGCTAGTGTTTTTGAACTTTTGGTTGATTAAAAAGATAATGTTAAAGTATTTTTTTTTAATGTTGGAAAAACAGATAACGATTAATCAGATTGTTGAATAAATGAATGTATTTATTTTGAATGCAAGTTAAAATTTTCGCTGTTCACCATTCATCATAATATCAACACCAGTGGTGTCAAAAACACATCTCGTGTGACTTAAACAGTCTCGTCCTTAGAAGATCTCGCTCACTGTACGGATAGAAGAAGGCGGAGCAAATATAGAATGAGAAAATACGAGCACTACATTTCGGCTCTTGCTGACGAGAGAGTATTGCTGTAGCACCATCAAAATCATCTCAGTATTACTATGGAAAAATTAACCTTATTTTCGCTCTGACACCGCTGATCAACACAGTAAACTTTGTAAACTCTGTGACCTTTTCCAGTTCTTTGTGGTAAAAAACATTTTGTTGTGACGCAAGCATTCAATACTTCCTTGTAATTTAATTCTCAACGATTATCAGTCGCTTTTTATTTACGGTAATTTTAAATAAACTATCTAGAAAAATTCATACATAGTTTATTCTCGTCACGACTTTATTTATGGGCAGTCCCTCAGGTGCGCCGCAGAAGAAAATTTTTGGACTTAGTGCGCTGCAACTCGAAAAAGTTTGCCATTCACTGCTTTATACCCACAGCAACACGTCTGTATAATGCCTCACTGCGACTGTGACAGCCAAATCAGAACTTTCTAGTGTGAGTTCAGACCATACTGCGTGTGCGTATGTGTATATATATTACGGTATTTATTTAATGAGCTCCTATAAAAAGCTCAATTTCCCCCTTGGAGACAAATACATTTCTGTCTAACTATCAATCATATCTAATGATCACCCTTACATTCTGTTTGATTTTTATGAATGATTTTCAGGTTACAAAACTGAAGTCAGTTCTTTTAGGCTTAGACTGACTTTGTAAAGTTTGTTCCTTTCCCCTTATATTACTATAGCTATGTCAATTAAGTTATTTGATAAAGACATCTCTGTTTCACTACAAGACACCATTACTCTTAATTACTGCAAGACAATCAATAATGTGAGTGAACCTCTAACTTCTAGATCATCTATGCCTCTACCTCTCAGTTCAACATAAGCCATGATAAAAATAAGTATTTTTCCCCGCCTCAATTGTGCAATCCTTCCTTCCACCTTCTCGGCCCATTAAGTACTGGTCTAATGTAAGGTCACTGTTATCTTCCTTACTGTGGAACAAAAAATAACCTGCTATTAAAAACTCAAGGCAAAGATGGGGGTGTAGATTCCAGGCCGGAAACCATTGGGCTTTCACACTGTGTCCAGTCTGGAAATAGATGTCCCCATCTGCTTACCCTCCTTCATGGCCATTGTTGGAGTCAAATAGAGTATCTCCAAGTTCTCCCATTTTATGGAATAAAACCTAAGAGCTCTTTTAAAAACTAATTATCAACAAACCCGGTTTAATTTTGTCCACCTTTAATATTCCCTCCTACTAAATGGGGTTGATTCTATAGTATGATGTTCTTTTGCTTGCTAGTCGACAGGGGCTCCTGTGTTCTTTTTGTTGCTGTTTTCAGTTTGGAATCTAGCAGGGTTGGGTTAGGTTGTGTAGTGCTAAGGGGTGCTGAGTGGACACCAAGCAATTGGTTATAATTTTAATTCCAGTTAAAATGGCTGATACTTTTTATATATTGACTGTTTTATCTCAATAGAAAAATTATCAAAAAAAAGACCACCACAGGAGCCATGGAAAAGGCCTTGAGTTGAATGTACTTCATAAAGAGTCATCTGTATGAAAAAAGGTTGCCTTAACACAACCTTTGGCTGAGTTAAATTACCTATTTTTTTTTTTTTAACAATTTCTTTTCTTTTTATGGTTGTAAGACATAAAGGAATCCTGGAAGATACATTAGTCAATCATACCAGAAATAACAGTTACCTTCACATGCACAGTTTTGGGATGAGAGAGAAATCTGAATACCTGGAGAAGACCCATGCAAATATGAAGAGAGCATGAAAGGTCCACATGCAGACCCAACCAGAGGTCTACACAGGTCTGTGAAGTTATGAAATACCAATCCCTGTGTGAAATTACTGTCAGAAAATTAGTAATTACAAAGTAAAGAGTGCTTAACTCAAAACACATTTGCCATTTCAAATCATTTAATTTTGCTGTGAATCTCTCAGCAGATGGAAAGACAGGTTTAATGGAATAAAGGAGGCAATTGTGAACTTTCCCAAAAGTAAAACCAGAATTAAGACTGAAATCCTAAGCATATTTTAGAAAAATTTTACCTAATATGTTATGATATTATGTCCAATAAAGGGCCAATTAACGATCTATAGTCAGAAATATAACTAATATTCCTTTTTAGCATTTTCCCCAATGCAATATTTATTTCAACTTCACAAGGCTTTCATTGCTAATTCTATCATGAATTTCTGAGGCCAGTTTGGTTGAAGCTGCTTTCACACAAGGGGCATTCTGGGTTTTCAACATTACCTACCTTGACCTATAGTCCTCCTGAAATTCACAGGGATTCCTTTTCAGCGTCAGTGACTCCAGTGGCGTTTTCCGTAGTTCTGATAAATCGCATAAAGTGTTGATATTATTTTCAGCCAATGATAAGTGCTGTATTTGTGGGATCTTTGGCAGTTGCTTGATCGATGTTAAGAAGTTTTTATTCAGATTAAGTCTCTTGCATCTTCAGAAGCATTGCAGGGAAATAACATAACATAGATACAGTAAATATATGTTTTTGATAAAGACTTTAACAAAGACTTAATTGAATAAAGATAATAAGTGCATCTCTACTTATGATTTGATGATGTACAAATTGTGACTTCAAAAAATGTATTTGCTAAATTCGTTTAATCCAAGTCCATAGTCAGAGTCAACAACACAGAAAGTAAAGCAGGAACCAGCAATAACTGGGAAGCCAATCCACCTCTGGGTACACCCAAGTACATGCCCACTTATGTTCTCCTACCAGACCTGTTGAGTTTAAATGCACCAATTTACCTAACATGAACACTTTTATGGTTTTTATGGAATTAGCCAAAAAATCTGCTCCAGGAGTGCTGTACAATGGGTGACCCTGTGCTCTGACCTCCAAAGCTCATGCGAAAAGACAATTTCCCCTCAAGGATTAATAAAATATAAAAGCAAAATATAAACCTAGTGTCCTGGAAGATTTGAGTAATAGTGCCATGTATTGTGCATTGTGCTAAATAAGTTTTAGCATATGGATGTCACAACTGGTTGTATCGTGTCTTCTTAGCCAGAAAGCAAATACCACATGCGTAGCATTTCACAAAGCATAATAATAGGTAAATGTAAATGTAAAGTTCATCCAGAGTGAATAAATATGAGTGTGTGCGTAAGTATGTCTGGTGAATGAGTTAACTCCTGCCTTGCAACCATTACTGTGTTTATAAAAACTCCATTGCTCTTCAAAATTCTAAAACATTTATTAAAAGGTTGTATAAATGGATTAAGTGGTACATCAAGTAGATATTTACTGATGTTTTTTGCCCTATAATTACTACAATTTTATTGAGGATTATACAGTTGTAAGTATTAATGCAGACTTTTAGGAAACAAATATAGAAGTTTAAAATATTTGTGTAGTCAAATATATACTTTGTGGACTGTGGTCGACATATTATCCCGGCCAATACCCATAAGCCGCCAGAGGGAGCCCTCCCTGCGAAGTGGAGATGCCCCGAATTCTAGCAGGGCATCATGGACTATGGAGTTTTAATGCACAGCCCTGCTGGATAATGTCAGGGCCACCAGGGGATGCTGCAGGGAGGCACAGAGACGTTCATTTTCCATACAGCCAGGAAGTACGTCCCAGTCACATGGACAGAAGAAATGACATACTTCTGGGTTGAAGAAAATGAGTTTTCACCTGACCTGGAAGTGCTAGGTAATCACATGGACTGAGGGATCAGAAACACTTCCGGGTCATGAACTATAAAGGACTGTGGGAGATCTCAGACGGGCGAGCTGAGTCAGATGGCAGGGTGACAATGCATCTGGGAGTGCAGGATTGTATCGAGTATTGATTATTAAATGTATTGTTTATGATTATTGTTGAGTGGAGGGTGCTTTGTTCACATTATTACTTTAATAAAGTCAATTATTGGACTTTTATCTGGTGTCTGGCGTCTGGTCTGAGGGTTCAAGGGGACGACAGCACCCCCTATCTGTCACAACTGTAATTAATTGTTAATTATGTAAGTAGAGCTATTTAGTGAAATAAGCACTCAAAAAGTTAATACTGGTAAATGTTACTTATTTCCAAAAATTCTTTAATACTTTCAAGCTTTAACAAGAATCCTCGTCTTTTTCTTCACATGCTTCTTTAATCCTGCTTCTTCTTTTACACAGTTTCTTGGTCCTACTGGTTCTGCAACCTTCGGCATATATTCTCCCCAGACAGAATTTAAATCATAAATAATGTACTTTTTTTTCCCACTTAATTTACAGAAGTCTCACAAGAAGACTATACCTGCAGTATTGAGAGGACTTTGAATGGGACATGTGTCTGTAGAAAAGTGCCAATTCAGGTTTGTGTTTTTTGGATTATGGGATTAAACAAATACCCAAAAATAAACAAACAAGGAGAAGGTGCAAACTTCACAAACATATTGGTCCAACCATGAACCAAACCCAGGTCTCAGGTGCTGTTATTCAGCAGTATTTGTTATTATTGTTACTTGATGTTGTGTCAGATCTTAAATTGAATATGATTATGAATATTCACTATGATTAATATTCTTGTAATTATGATAAGGTTTTGAACTTGGTGAAACTCTGGATGCACAACTTGCATAACCTAGGATATTAGCATTTAAAAACATACAGAAGAGTGTAAAACTGTGAAAGTGTTCAGCATGGTAAAGCGTGCAGTCTGCTTACAAAATGCCATTTGGGTTGTACTTAATAGGACACTCTAACAACCTCAATATCAGTAAGGATATCAGTTATGGCAAACATTTTGAACTTGAGGCATACAACCACAACTCTTTGTGATCATTTCTGTTATGTTCAGATTATCAAGCACAACGAGTACCAAAAGCTTTATTTGTGTGTTTGCAATGTCAACACTTTATAAATGGGACAATAACATTGCCTAGTTGTAGGTACATAAGAGCAGATCAAGTTTTGTTTTCTAGACATAGTTGTAGGAACTATGCCTGCTTTACGATAGTTGATTATAACTTCCAGGATTAAAACCTGCAACCTTTCTGTTGTTATTTTGTGTCAAACAACAAACATGGTGTGACTTCTGCTTTTGTCATTTGAAAGACCAGACTGTTTTCAATCACAAAAATTGTTTGTATCACTAGCAAGGCAGCTAGGCAGGTGTGCTTTCAACCTACTTACAGATTCTACAATAAAGTTCTTTATGCTGTAAATTAACCTCTGTGTGAGTTTATCTCTCAGCTGGTCTGAAGAATTTACCAGAGTATTTGGAGATGGCTAGCTAGATGATCTAAAATGTTCCAATTGAGCAAGCTACCACCATTCCCTTCACCAGAACAAACAATGAAAGGTGGGTGTGTTAAGTTATGAGACTAGACTCCATTTGATGTAGTAGTTAGTTAGTTAGACAAACTACTACTTAGTGTTTGGCAACAACATCTTCCATCTGGTGACTGGTTTTCTCAATAAAGGACTGAAAGTTATACTAATAAAAGGCAAAGCCCTCACTGACTGACTCACTGACTCACTGACTCATCACTAATTCTCCAACTTCCTGTGTAGGTAGAAGGCTGAAATTTGGCAGGCTCATTCCTTACAGCTTCCTTACAAAAGTTGGGCAGGTTTCATTTCAAAATTCTACGCGTAATGGTCATAACTGGAAGCTATTTTTCTCCATTTACTGTAATGGAGTTGAGCTCGAAAGCCGTGGGGGCAGAGTTTCGTGTGACATCATCACGCCTCTCACGTAATCACGCATTACGTAGAAAACCAGGAAGAGCTACAAAAAGCGCTGAAGAAAACATGCATTATATAATTAAGAAGGCAGCGAAACAATTAGAAGCGAGCGAGTGACCTATAAAACCATATTCAGCGGCTCACGTGAACTGACGCAGTGCAGACAAAAGCAACAGTTCCAAAGAGTGCTGAACAAAACCGAATTACACTGCTACGCTCAAATAGACAAACCACACGCCATGCGTGGCAATAGTAGAGGCTTCGCCTCTAGCACAGAGGTTCGATT
This sequence comes from Polypterus senegalus, assembly GCF_016835505.1. Classification (NCBI taxonomy): domain Eukaryota; kingdom Metazoa; phylum Chordata; class Cladistia; order Polypteriformes; family Polypteridae; genus Polypterus; species Polypterus senegalus. The sequence goes on along the minus strand of NC_053154.1, from coordinate 121,295,281 downwards.
CCCGAGGGGGATGCACTAAGCATGTACGCGCGCTTCTCGATTCATTTTAGCCTCGCATCCCCTTGGTTTGAGACGTATGAAAAATATGCGGTTAACGCAGAAAGACAGATCACCAATTGAAGCTTTATGAATAATGGATACTTTATTCGCGATCAATGATTGTTTTGGTAAAGCCATACTCAGTGTATTCATTAGATGAACGGTAAAAAGTAAGAGCGAGGGAGGGTAACTTATTGAGGCACAGGCAAAACCACAATAGCACGCTGGCTCGATGTACTGTAGTGCGTCAACTCGATCTGAATTGCGCGATCACATTCGAAAAATATATCTTTTCAAGTTCTATTTAGTCCATATTTGTCAAACTCAAGGCCCACGGGCCACATCCAGCCCAGGCGTGTAATTATATCCGCCCGCAGATCATTTTATATACTGTATTATTGTTATTAATGGCCCGGGGATATGAAGCGCTGGTAACACAATAAACTACAGATCCCATAATGCAGCGCTTCAGCTGCCTTGCCAAACACTTACCGCGTTAATCAAGTCTAGCTTATGATGCTGCAAGTTATTGCGAAGCTAGCCCACACGATGCCGAAGAGAAAAGGTGATTCTGAACATAGAGCCTTTAAAAACCGATGGGAGGCTGAGTATATGTTTACTGACATTGCCGGTAAACCCGTGTGTCTCATTTGTGGAGCTAATGTGGCTGTAATTACAGAATTTAATCTAAGACGGCACTATGAGACAAAACATCAAGATAACCTGAAAGACCTGAATGCAATGCACAAGATACAGAAAGCAGAAGAGTTAAAGAAGAATCTGACACTTCAGCAGACGTTTTACCTGCAAAATCACAAAGTGATTTCAAGTGAAGCTACTTTTATGGGAGACACAAATGCACCAGTGCAACTTGCCCCACTTTCCCTGTTGCCAAGTAATGTTGAACCAAGTCGGCACAACGGTGTTCCCAAAATCGCACTTTGCTGATAAACTGAGCGCACTGCTCACTGAGTTCACGGGCTTTGGTGACTTTGAAGAACAAAAAGAATTTTGAGTTGTTTCGCAACCCATTTGCGTCGATGTGGAAACTGCACCTGTGCAGATTCAGATGGAGGTGATTGAGCTGCAGTGTAATGGCACACTGAAGGCAAAGTACGATACTGCACGGCCCGCACAGTTTATTCACTCCATTCCCGCACAAATGCTCCAGCTCCGTCTACATGCGGCTCGAACCTTGTGCATGTTTGGTAGCACATATCTGTGTGAGAAGCTCTTCTCAGTCATGAAGACTAACAAAACAGCACACAGGAGTCGCCTCACTGATGAGCACCTGCAGTCCATCCTGAGAATCTCCACAACACAGAACCTCACACCAAACATAAACGAACTTGTTGCCAAAAAGATGCCAGGCGTCCAGCTCTGATAAAATGACATAAGAGCAAAGACAACTGAATGATTTGATTTGTTATTGCTGAAAAGAACAAATTTTATTTATATTTCCAGGTTTTGTTATGCACCATGTTCATATTTGAATTTGTATAATTTTGACAGGATATATTTTTATGGAGAGCAAAATCTTTTGGGATATTTAAAATTTAAGTTTATTTTTATATAAAATTACATAAGAGTAAAGAAATTTGAATGTTTGTTCTTTTAACGTTTACTTTATTTCTAACTTGTATAATTTAGACAGGATATATTTTTATGGAGAGCAAAATATTATAAGTTATTTAAGGTATGAGTTGATTTATTCCGGAATAATATTCTGTCGACTAAATAAAAATTCCTTCTATTTAAAATTTAAATAGAACTTGAACAGAAATGATAGTTCATAATATCCACGCAGACTTGCACGTAAGAGCGGGAGTCATCCGTTTTAACAAGCAGCGTATTGCACTGATACGAAATAGCCTGCCCATTTAATTATTTAGGAATGGATAAATAAATTAAGATTTTGTACAAATAATGTTTTTCATTTTTCTTCCTTCATGGATTCTGGCACCCCCAGCAACAGTTGCTCGCACCCCAAAGACTGTGTGTATGTGTATATATATATATATATGTGTGTGTGCGCGCGTTTGTGTGTGTGGTGTGTGTGTGTGTGTGTATATATGTAGATATGTATGTATATATATGTTTATATGTGTGTGTGTGTGTATATGTATATATGTAGATATGTATGTATATATGTAGATATGTATGTATATATATATATATATATATATATATATATATATGTGTGTATATGTGTGTGTGTATATGTATGGATATGTATATATATATATATGTTTATATGTGTGTATATATATATATATATATATATTTATATATATATATGACAGCAACACTCATCACTCACAACAGTGACAAAACAATTACATTGACAATCATGTTACGTTATTTTCAAAATGTTTCCTTTTCTTTTTCATTACTTCTTTAACACACTACTTCTCCTCTGCGAAGCGCGGGTATTTTGCTAGTCTATACTAGTAAAAGGCAAACATTTTGAACTTGAGGCATACAACCACAACTCTTTGTGATCATTTCTATTATGTTCAGATTATCAAGCACAACGAGTACTAAAAGCTTTATTTGTGTGTTTGCAATGTCAACACTTTATAAATGGGACAATAACATTGCCTAGTTATAGGTAAATAAGAGCAGATCTAGTTTTGTTTTCTAGACATAGTTGTCGGAACTATGCCTGCTTTACGATAGTTGATTATAACTTCCAGGATTAAAAACCTGCAACCTTTCTGTTGTTATTTTGTGTCAAACAACAAACATGGTGTGACTTCTGCTTTTGTCATTTGAAAGACCATTCTGTTTTCAATCACAAAAATTGTTTGTATCACTAGCAAGGCAGCTAGGCAGGTGTGCTTTCAACCTACTTACAGATTCTACAATAAAGTTCTTTATGCTGTAAATTAACCTCTGTGTGAGTATATCTCTCAGCTGGTCTGAAGAATTTACCAGAGTATTTGGAGATGGCTGGCTAGATGATCTAAAATGTTCCAATTGAGCAAGCTACCACCATTCCCTTCACCAGAACAAACAATGAAGGGTGGGTGTGTTAAGTTATGAGACTAGACTCCATTTGATGTAGTAGTTAGTTAGTTAATAGTAAAAGATATGTAAAAATAGAATCACCCAACAATGTTTGACCGGAGTTAGTGGTATTTAAGACTACACACACATTACTTACATGTTTTGCAAAAGCCAGGACATTGCAGGAACCACATCAAAGAATGCTTTGAATGTTCTTTTCATGATAAAAGAATGAAAAGAAGAGACAAACTACTACTTAGTGTTTGGCAACAACATCTTCCATCTGGTGACTGGTTTTCTCAATAAAGGACTGAAATCTATACTAATAAAAGGCAAAGCCCTCACTGACTGACTGACTCATCACTAATTCTCCAACTTCCCGTGTAGGTAGAAGGCTGAAATTTGGCAGGTTTATTCCTAACAGCTTACTTACAAAAGTTGGGCAGGTTTCATTTCAAAATTCTACGCATAATGGTCATAACTGGAAGCTATTTTTCTATATTTACTGTAATGGAGTTGAGCTCGAAAGCCGTGGGGGCGGAGTTTCGTGTGACATCATCACGCCTCCCACGTAATCACGTGAACTGACTGTCAACGCAGTACGTAGAAAACCAGGAAGACCTCCAAAAAGCTCTGAAGAAAACATGCATTATATAATTCAGAAGGCAGCGAAACAATAAGAAGCGAGTGAATGACATATACAACCATATTCATGAGTGCTGCTACTTCGGAAACAAAGCACGGTGTAAACCTAAAGTTTAAATTAAGTTCATAGACAGGCTGCTGCTGGCGTTTGTCATGCCCACGGCTAATGCGGGATACAAGTTTAATGAGAGGACACAGGATATAAACGAGAGTTTTGATCACTTTGTAACTAAGTTAAAATTGCAGGTGAAGGGCTGTGCTTATGCAAATTCTGAGAGACTGTGTTTGTGGGGGATTGACAGTTAAGGCCCCTCCCATTTACCTCATTTCGCTCTGAGCTGAGCTCCGCAGCTAACGCCGTCTTTCGAAGCAACTTCGTCACACTGCCACCAAATACTCACAGAAAAATCCACAAGTTAATACACACGCTGTCTCTATAGAGTTTCTCCACACTGAATCCTCCAGGCACTACTTACAAAAGGTTACATTGACAATGGTGTTATTTTTAAAATGTTTCCTTTTCTTAGCACAAGCACAGCTGAGAAGCTTCGATGCATGTGCTCCATAATATTCCAAAGCCGTCTTTATATACTCAGGTTTTGACTTTATATATTTGGGACTGACTTTAGGCTATATATTCAAGTTTTGACTTTATATATTCCAGCGCTGACTTTATATATTCAAGTTTTGACTTTATATATTCGGGAATGACTTTATATATTCAAGTTTTGACTTTATATATTCTGACGCCAACTTTATATATTCACAAAATCAATTTATTTGCCTGTTTGGCACCCCATAGTATATGTGTGTGTGTATATATGTACACATGTATGTATGTATGTATGTATGTATGTATGTATGTATGTATATATACCAGCAACACTCATGACAATGACAAAACAATTACATTACAATCATGTTACGTTATTATTAAAATGTTTCCTTTTCTTCTTACTTCTCTGCTTAAGCGTATTTTGCTATTTATATATATATATATATATATATATATATATATATATATATATATATATATATACAGTAGATATAGATATATATATATATAGATATATAGATATGACAACAACACTCATATTAAAGACAAAACAATTACATTAACAATCATTTTACGTTATTTTTTAAATTTTTCCTTTTCTTTTTCATAACTTCTTTAATACACTACTTCTCTGCTGCGAAGCGCGGGTATTCTGCTAGTACTGTATATTGCTGCAATTGGCCAGGACTCCATTTCATAGCAGAGTTTGGTGATGAACAATGCCTTTTCCAGCATGACGTCATGATGTCATAAGGCAAAAGTGATAACTAAGTGGCTCAGTGAACAAAACATTGAAATTTTGGATCCATGGCCAGGTAACTCCCCAGACTTTAATCCCATTTAGAACTTGTGGTCAAGCATTGATTATGTAAGAATGGGAGTCAGAATTTGGCCCAGAAGTTGACTGACAGCATTCCAGGGCAAATTGCACAGATCTTAAAAAAGAAGGGCCAACACTGCAAATATTGACCCTTTGCATAAACTTAATGTAATTGTTAATTATGAAATGCTTGTAATTATACTTCAGTATGCCATAGAAGCATCTGACAAAAAGATCTAAAAACACTGTAGCAACAAACTTTGTGAAAACCAATACTTGTGTCATTCTCAAAACCTTTGGCCATGACTGTAATGATCTGAGTTTAAAATATCACTTGAAACTTCTTATCAAATGAACTTGATGCACTGACTGTGTTCCTCCTATTTATCAAACATATTTATCAGCTAGCATCTTACAAGTTGTAAAAAAACATGGGCTTGATTTACAAAATGGTTTAACTACTTGGAACAGAATTAACAATCTGCAAATGCTACATATTTAAAAAAGAACTACTACATCACATGAAGCATTGAGGCATGTGTCTCTTCTGGCACACAAGAATTTACTAAATCTCTGACTTTGTTTCTCATCATTACAGAATAATCCAGGATTCAATAATATTTAAAACTAGCAAAATACCCGCGCTTCATGGCGGAGAAGTAGTGTGTTAAAGAAGTAATGAAAAAGAAAAGGAAACATCTTGAAAATAACGTAACATGATTGACAATGTAATTGTTTCGTCATTGTCATGAGTGTTGCTGGCATATATATATATATATGTGTGTATATATACACACACACACATATAAACATATATACACACATATATATACACATATACATACATATATACATATACAAATATATACATATATACAGATATATATATATGTATATATATATATATATATATATATACACACATATATATATATATATATATATATATATATATATACTGTGGTCCCGGCCGGGGCTTGGGAGGACGAGAGGAGGGCTTGTGCCTCCTCCAGACCTTGAGGGGCATCCGTCCTGGTTAGGTTGGGGGCCTCGGGTACAGGGCTTAGAAGCCCAACCCTGTAGGGACCCGAGGTCACCGCCAGGCCGCGCCCCGATGCCGGTTTATCCCGTGTGGTCCCTGGCCGGGGATGGAGCCCGGCCGGGACGCCCAGGAAGACCAGAGGAGGGCTTGTGCCTCCTCCAGACCGCAAGGGGGCGATCGCCCTGGTTGTATTGGAAGCCCAACCCTGTAGGGGCCTGTGGCCACCGCCAGGCGGCGCCCTGGGGCCTGAGGAACCCTGGGCCCAGCACTTCCGCCACACCAGGAAGTGCTGGGGGAAGAGCTTTGTGGCGCCCCGGAGGCGGCGGGAGGACAGCGGCACTTCCTCCACGCCTGCGGCGTGGCCAAGGAAGGGATGCCGGAAACACCTGGTGCTCATCCGGGAGCAGTATATAAGTGGCCGCCTCCCTTCAGTCTAGAGCGGAAGTCGGGTGGAAGAGGACGGAGCTAGCGGGAGGACTGGAGGCGGCCAGAAGAGAGAGAGGCATTGTAAGGCCAGAAGAGAGAGAGGCATTGTAAGGCCTGAGGAAAAGAGAGGCATTGTAAGGCCTGGACTTGGGGAATCGGTGCAAGAGGCACTGGGGAGTTGAGTGCGGGACTACTTGTACATAGTGTAAATAAACAAGTGTGTGGTGAATTTAAGATGTCTGTCTGCCTGTGTCCGGGTTCAAGTTCACAATACATATACATATCTACATATATACTGTATATACATATATATACATATATATATATATATATATATATATATACATATATATATATATATATATATATATACATACATATATATATATATATATATATATATATATATATATATATATATATATACAAATCTACGTATATATACACTATATCTACATATATATGTTAGGGGTGGGACTCGATTAAAAAAATTAATCTAATTAATTAGAGGCTGTGTATTAATTAATCTTGATTAATCGTATGTAATCACACATGAAACTTTGCCCCAAATCGCAAATGTTTTTTTTTAATTTAAAAGGGTTTTAGTGGGCGACAGAATCAAATAATAGACATGGACATGAATATTGTAAACTGAAGCTCTTTTAATTTCTGAAAAAAAAATGCTTTTAAACTGCATTTCAATTCAAAACAGAAACAAAAATATCATCCCTGGCTAAAATTGGGCAGACTTAAAAATAAAGTGGTATTTTAACTACTTTAAGTACATTTTCAGAATGGTATTGTCTTTAAATAATAATAACCAAAATTTCAACATAAAGTGCAGTTTTTCTTCTTAAAATAATAAGGCAGAAACATAAAAGGTAATTTGACCAGCTTCATCTTTAAACTCTGAGTAACCTTAAGAAAAATTATTTTGTACATAGGCTAAAACAGTGTGATCATTAAACATTTTGTAATTAGATGTAATTAGAATTACTAACGGTCACGGAAGTCCAATGATCCCCAGTAAGAGCCACAAAGTCCGCTTTCTGTAATGTATCTAATTTTGCTTGCTTTTCAGAGTGCACAAAACCACGCCTTTATCAAGGCTTCTGTCGGGTAGTCTTTTGAAATGAAATTTGCCTCCGATCAGTCTTAGGAACGCGCTTTGTATTGTATCCATTATTCATAAAGCTTCAATTGGTGATCTGTCTTTCTCGTTAACCGCATATTTTTTCATACGTCTCAAACCAAGGGGATGCGAGGGTAAAATGAATCGGGAAGTGCATGTACATACTCAGTGCACCCCCTCTCTGGAATCGAACCTCGGACAGCGGCGCTAGAGGCGAAGCCATTGCGCCACAGTGTGTTTTGTCTAATTGAGAGTATGTAGATCGGGGTATATATATATACTAGCAGAATACCCGCGCTTCGCAGCTGAGAAGTAGTGTGTTAAAGAAGTTTTGGAAAAGAAAAGGAAAAATTTTAAAAAATAACGTAACATGATTGTTAATGTAATTGTTTTGTCTTTGATATGAGTGTTGTTGTCATATCTATATATCTATATTATATCTATCTATCTATCTATCTATATCTATCTATATCTATATACATATATATATATATATATATATATATATATATATATATATATAAAGTGGTGTATTTCTTATTGTTTTGCATGTTTGTCACACAAAATGTTTCTGATCATCAAACACATTTAACCATTAGTCAAATATAACACAAGTAAACACAAAATGCAGTTTTAAATGATGGTTTTATTATTTAGGGAGAAAAAAATCCAAACCTACATGGCCCTGTGTGAAAAGTAATTGCCCCTTGTTAAAAAATAGCCTAACTGTGGTGTATCACACCTGAGTTCAATTTCCGTAGCCACCCCCAGGCCTGATTACTGCCACACCTGTTTCAATCAAGAAATCACTTAAATAGGAGCTGCCTGACACAGAGAAGTAGACCAAAAGCACCTCAAAAGCTAGACATCATACCAAGATCCAAAGAAATTCAGGAACAAATGAGAACAGAAGTAATTGAGATCTATCAGTCTGGTAAAGGTTATAAAGCCATTTCTAAAGCTTTGGGACTCCAGCGAACCACAGTGAGAGCCATTATCCACAAATGGCAAAAACATGGAACAGTGGTGAACCTTCCCAGGAGTGGCCGGCCGACCAAAATTACCCCAAGAGCAGAGATGACTCATCCGAGAGGTCACAAAGACCCCAGGACAACATCTAAAGAACTGCAGGCCTCACTTGCCTCAATTAAGGTCAGTGTTCACGACTCCACCATAAGAAAGAGACTGGGCAAAACGGCCTGCATGGCACATTTCCAAGACGCAAACCACTGTTAAGCAAAAAGAACATTAGGGCTTGTCTCAATTTTGCTAAGAAACATCTCAATGATTGCCAAAACTTTTGGGAAAATACCTTGTGGACTGATGAGACAAAAGTTGAACTTTTTGGAAGGCAAATGTCCCGTTACATCTGGCGTAAAAGGAACACAGCATTTCAGAAAAAGAACATCATACCAACAGTAAAATGTGGTGGTAGTGTGATGGTCTGGAGTTGTTTTGCTGCTTCAGGACCTGGTAGGCTTGCTGTGATAGATGGAACCATGAATTCTACTGTCTACCAAAAAATCCTGAAGGAGAATGTCCGCCATCTGTTCGTCAACTCAAGCTGAAGCGATCTTGGTGCTGCAACAGGACAATGACCCAAAACACACCAGCAAATCCACCTCTGAATGGCTGAAGAAAAACAAAATGAAGACGTTGGAGTGGCCTAGTCAAAGTCCTGACCTGAATCCAATTGAGATACTATGGCATGACCTTAAAAAGGCGGTTCATGCTAGAAAACCCTCAAATAAAGCTGAATTACAACAATTCTACAAAGATGAGTGGGCCAAAATTCCTCTAGAGCGCTGTAAAAGACTCATTGCAAGTTATCGCAAACGATTGATTGCAGTTATTGGTGCTAAGGGTGGCCCAACCAGTTATTAGGTTCAGGAGCAATTACTTTTTCACACAGGGCCATGTAGGTTTGGATTTTTTCTCCTAAATAATAAAACCATCATTTAAAAACTGCATTTTGTGTTTACTTGTGTTATATTTGACTAATGGTTAAATGTGTTTGATGATCAGAAACATTTTGTGTGACAAACATGCAAAAGAATAAGAAATCAGGAAGGGGGCAAATAGTTTTTCACACCACTGTATTCAAGATTTGACTTTATATATTCCATGGAAGGAGGATTACACTTAGTATGGCTTAACCAAAACAATTATTGATGGCGAATCGATTATTCATAAAGCTTCAATTGGTGAATTGTTTTTCTGTGTTAACCTCATATTTTTTCATACTTCTTCTCAAAGCAAGGGGGTGCGAGGCTAAAATGAATCGGGAAGTGCTGATTAATGTAATCGGTGTACCATGAAATCATGCATTGACAGAAGTTCCCCTTTGCTTGTAATGCAAAGTATGATTAAATGCGTGATTTTTAACGCATTATGGAGCACATGCATCGAAGCTTCTCAGCTGTGCTTGTGCTAAGAAAAGGAAACATTTTAAAAATAACACAATTGTCAATGTAACCTTTTGTAAGTAGTGCCTGGAGGATTCAGTGTGGAGAAACTCTAGACACAGCGTGTGTATTAACTTGTGGATTTTTCTGTGAGTATTTGGTGGCAGCGACACAAAGTCATAACACTGCGTTAGCTGCAGAGCGCAGCTCAGAGCGAAATGAGGTGAATGGGAGGGGAGATGATGACGTGACTCCCCCACCTGCCTTAACTGTCAATCCCCCACAAACACAGTCTCTCGGAATTTGCATAAGCAGAGCCCCTCACCTGCAATTTTAACTTAGTTACAAAGTGATCAAAACTCTCGTTTATATCCTGCGTCCTCTCATTAAACTTGTAGGTTCCAGTTATGACCATTACGTGTAGAATTTCGAAATGAAACCTGCCCAACTTTTGTAAGTAAGCTGTAAGGAATGAGCCTGCCAAATTTCAGCCTTCTGCCTACACAGGAAGTTGGAGAATTAGTGATGAGTCAGTGAGTGAGTGAGTGAGTGAGTGAGTCAGTGAGGGCTTTGCCTTTTATTAGTATAGATTCGATCTTTGCAACATTATTCTTCTAATAAATTACAGATACCAATGTTCTTTTACTGTGTGAGACTTACAGAAGAATACATAAAAACACACAAGAAAGACTACTGCAAAAGCATAAAGGTGCCCAACAATTACAGTGCATGGTACTATGTCTAAAGTTCAGTCAAAACATTCAGAATGAACCATGCAGTTTGTTTCCTGAAGCTGTTTACTTGTTTTTCTAAGAATCAGGCAATGGCATAATGAGGTATATTGCTAAAAGTGATATCACAGTGTAACATGACAAAAATGAGAATCTTCAGGCTAAACCTTGCAATATCAGAATCAAAAATATATATGCTAGGGTTCCATAACAATCCCTTTGAATTTTTATGGCATAATACACCCAGCCAGGTATTATTATTAAAGTATTTAAAGAGTTATTGATTATGAAGACTTTAACCAACCTTGGCAGTCTAACTGGACTCAAATCCTTTAAAGAATTGTCCACCAACTGAAGTCGTTCCACTCGTATCAAACGTTTAAGGATTTTGTAGAAATTTTCCACCTGGTAAGGATCTCCAAGGTCTTGATATGATAAGTTCAAATCCTATAGTCGTAAACATAACAACATTTATTGAATATTGGAATTGGAGTACAGGGTGCAAAAAAGGAGAAAACCTCAAAGAAAATTAAAGTTAAAACATTTGCTGAATAGCAAATGTATCCATACATCCATCTATCGGTCTATCCACCCCCACCTTCACTCAACCCACTTCTTTCATTTTACCATCACAAGGAGCTGAGGCCTATTACTAGATTCACAATTAGGACCTAACCATTAACTAAATGCAAGTCTTTATCAAGACTAATTAACTCACCTACCAATATGACAAATTTTGCTTCACCAATCAATATAATATTCACAATTTTGGAAGAAAACTAAAGTGCATGAAGAAAACCCATACTGACACTAATCTTACAAGATACAAACCCAGGTCCTTGAAGCTCTTGAGGCAACAGTACACAACAATGCACCACTGTGCAACACATGGCAATTCGTATACAAAATCTACCACAACAAAAACACTACAGGACTTTTACATATTTTTAATTGAATTTATGTAACCTCGCTACCTATTCAATGTGACAGAGTGCAAAATTAAATCTGGTAGCAACTCAGCCTTAGAGGGGAACAAAGTTCACTGCTGTGTATGCACAGTTACCCTGGGTTAGTTTACAGTTGTCAATGGACAACTGGGCAATTGGGAGGAAGCTGGAGTGCTACAAGAACAGGAGGAGGACATACAAACTTTACAAAAAAGGAAAAACAGCATGAAAGTCCAAAAACCAGCAAAGGTACCAGCTGTATATGGGGAAATGAAAAACCAGCAAAGCTACCAGCTGTATATGGGGAAATGAAAAAGCAGCAAAGCTACTGGCTGTATAGGGGGAAATAAAAAGCATAACCTTACTGTAGTATCTAAAATGTTTATCAAAACAGTATTGGTGCAAAACTAAAGTGAAAGTAATGACACCTTTAGCATCATGATTAAGAGAATCCCTAGAAAATGTTGTTCTTCTTAAACACCCTACTGTTCCTAAACATATGCGAGAAACTCATAAGTCCTCAATCACTGCATCAATTGCCCGCGCATAACCATTTTTGTTTGGCAAACGCATCAATTAGTGGCACTCAACTTGTGCTCAGCAATCCCCCAGCCAGAATTTTCACTTTCAGCTCAAATCTGTACTGAAGGTTTTATTTAGCAATGAGTTATAAGGAATTACATAGGTAATGATATATCGTTATTTGAGATGCATACATTTCATATGTGTTCCATGTCTACAACAATGAAATGTATGATGAAATAAGAAATGTTAGGTCTTTTAGATAGATAGATACTTTATTAATCCCAAGGGGAAATTCACATAATCCAGCAGCAGTATACTGATACAAAGAAACAATATTAAATTAAATAGTAATAAAAATGAAAAAAATTAAAATAAAATTAATGTTAGCATTTACTCCCCCGGGTGGAATTGAAGAGTCGCATAGTGTGGGGGAGGAACGATCTCCTCAGTCTGTCAGTGGAGCAAGACTACTCCTCTGTCTGGAGATGACACTGTTAAGTGGATGCAGTGGATTATTCATGATTGACAGGAGTTTGCTTAGTGCCCGTTGCTCTGCCACAGATGTTAAACTGTCCAACTTTAATCCTACAATAGAGCCTGCCTTCTTAACAAGTTTGTCCAGGCGTGAGGCGTCTTTCATCTTTATGCTGCCACCCCAGCACACAGAAGAGGGCACTCGCCACAACCGTCTGGTAGAACATCTGCAGCATCTTACTGCAGATGTTGAAGGATGCCAACCTTCTCAGAAAGTATAGTCTGCTCTGACCTTTCTTACATAGAGCATCAGTATTGGCAGTCCAGTCCAATTTGTCATCCAGCTGCACTCCCAGATATTTAAGGTCTGCACCCTCTGCACACAGTCACCTCTGATGATCACAGGGTCCATGAGGGGCCTGGGCCTCCTAAAATCCACCACCAGCTCCTTGGTCTTGCTGGTGTTAAGGTGTAAGTGGTTTGAGTCGCACCATTTAACAAAGTCTTTGATTAACTTTCTGTACTCCTCCTCCTGCCCACCCTGATGCAGCCCACAATAGCAGTGTCATCAGCGAACTTTTGCACGTGGCAGGACTTCGAGTCATATTGGAAGTCTGATGTATATAGATTGAACAGGACCGGAGAAAGTACAGTCCCCTGCGGCGCCCCTGTATTGCTGAACACAATGTCAGACCTGCAGTTCCCAAGACGCACATATTGAGGTCTGTCTGTAAGATAGTCCACAATCCATGCCACCAGGTGTGAGTCTACTCCCATCTCAGTCAGCTTGTCTCTAAGGAGCAGAGGTTGGATGGTGTTGAAGGCGCTAGAGAAGTCCAAAACATAATTCTTACAGCACCACTGCCTCTGTCCAGGTGGGAGAGGGATCGTGTAGCATATAGATGATGGCATCCTCCGCTCCCACCTTCTCCTGGTATGCGAACTGCAGAGGGTCGAGGGCTGACGGACCTGTGGCCTCAGGTGGTGAAGCAGCAGCCGCTCCATGGTCTTCATCAGATGTGACGTCAGAGCAACAGGCCGGAAGTCATTCAGCTCACTAGGACGTGATACCTTTGGGACAGGGTGATACAAGATGTTTTCCAAAGCCTTGGGACTCTCCCTGTTCCAGGCTCAGGTTGAAGATGCGCTGTAGAGGACTGCCTTCAGCAGTCGTGGCGATACACCATCTGGACCCGCTGCTTTGCTGGCACAAAGTCTTTTCAGCTCTCTGCTCACCTGGGCTGCTGTAATTGTGGGTGGGGATGTCTCACCTATGCTGGTATCAGCAGAAGGATGGTTGGAGGATGCAGTACTCGAGGTGAGAGTGGGTTACTGTGATCAAACCTATTAAAGAAGTTGTTCATTTGGTTTGCTCTCTCCACGTCTGTCTCGATGGCGGCACCCGCTTGAGCTGCAGCCAGTGATAATCTTCATCCCATCCCACACTTCCTTCATGCTGTTGTTCTGCAACTTCTGCTCCAGCTTTCTCCTGTACTGCTCTTTCGCGCCCTGAGCTGGACTCGGAGTTCCTTCTGCACGCACTTGAGCTCATGCTGATCACCACCTTTAAAAGCCCTTTTCTTCTGGTTCAAAAGGCCCTTGATGTCACTTGTAACCCATGGCTTGTTGTTAGCATAGCAGCATACTGTTCTTACTGGAACTACAATGTCCATACAGAAGTTGATGTAATCAGTTGTGCATTCAACAGCCTCTTCAATGTTCTCACTATGTGACCCAGCAATATATCCCAGTCTGTAGTTCCAAAGCAGTCTCTCAGAGCCTGCTCTGCCTCAGGGACCACTTCCTGAATGAGCGTGTAGTTGTAGGTAGCCCTCACTCTTGGTTTGTATTGAGGCTGAAGCAGAACCAGGTTATGATCTGCTTTCCCAAGCGCAGGCAGCGGGTGGCGCTGTATGCGTCTTTAACGTTTGCATACAGTAGGTCGATAGTCCTGTTTCCCCAAGTGTTACAATCCACATACTGGGAGAAGGCAGGTAATGTTTTGTCCAGCGTTACATGGTTAAAGTCTCCAGCGATTAGCACAAGTGCCTCAGGGTGCTGCGTTTGTAACTTAGCAACTGCGGAATGGATGATGTCACTCGCCATCTCCGCGTTCGCTTGAGGGGGGATGTAAACAATAACAACAATCACGTGTCCAAACTCTCTGGGCAAGTAATAGGGCGCAGACTTACGGCCAACAGTTCGATGTCCCTGCAGCAAGTGGAGATTTTAACGTTTACATGTCATGAGTTGCACCACTTTGTATTGACATAGAGAGCGAGTCCTCCTCCTTTATTCTTTCCGCAGGTACTTGCGTCTCTGTCCGCTCTAACTGTGCTAAACCCGGGTAGCTCCACGTTAGCATCTGGGATGGTAGACGTTAGCCACGTTTCACTAAAACACAGCAAGCTGCATTCTCTGTAGGTTCTGACATTTTCACCAGCACAGCCAGTTCGTCGATCTTATTTGGTAGTGAGTTTACATTTCCCAGGATCACAGAAGGCACCGACGGTTTATAACGCCATTTTCTCTCAAGTTGTCTCGATTTAATCTTATCTTTTATCTTTGCACCGCTTGGCTGCCCCGATATCATCTTCTTACCTCGTCAGGTAAATAAGGAACCACACCGGCATAAGCATTTCTTCTCAGTGCTTTAAGCTGACTACTTGAATAGGCGATTCTCAGAGTGTAAAAATCCATGTCAAATAGTAAAAAGTGTCCAGGGAGCAATTCCACATAAAAGAAAGTGGTAGAAGTGATCAGTGAAATAGAGAAAAATAGAGATAAAAAGGTAAAAAGATAAAGTCATATATTTAGACACAACACAAATATGTGTGTTTTTACTTTTGCGACAATCACACTTACAGTGACGTCAAGGTAATTAAAATAGCACACAGAAATAATTTCACGTTTAGCATTAACTTTTACAACTAACAAATGTACACAGACTATTACTCAAAATGAAAGGTATTTATTATAGCAAATATACAGTAACTGCTTGAATGTGAAATACGCAAAAACACATACATCAATGAAAACGTCCTTATTTGAAAACTGTGTTTGGACAATGTATTTTTTACACATTCACAGCAACTTGCCATTTGAACAATTCTTTTTATTCAGTTTAAGTGTTGAATAAAAGCACACTTGTTTCATTATATCTTTTGTGAAAGTGTTTATTTCATATTCTAGTAACCACTTAAATGACATCAAATCTTTGACTCTCTAGCTCTCTCTTTCTCATGAGTGTACATACACACACAAGTCTTCATTTTTATATAATCTGAAACTAGAACTTTACACACTATGTAAACATTGTTACACAGGTGATGCCCATACCGCACTCCATCAGGACACGCAGAGGGAAGAAGAGTATAGAGTGGTCAGTACCAGGATATATACAATTGTCAAATTCAAATGTTAACAGTTTCCACACACCCAAGGACCCTCTTCCTTACATTTACGACAGGTGTACTTGTTGCACTGTACACACCGCTCTGTGCTATGGTTACTATTACAGCTAAGGAGCACCTGGCACTGAGTTTTGTTTCCAGGAGGAGGCGGAGGTCTGGGAATTGGAACTTGTTGTAAAAGTTGCGTCCTTTTTTCTTTTTCCATCGCCTTTTCCTGTAAGAAGTGACAATAAAATTCTTCAGCAAGGCAAGCTTCTTGCATGTTCCTGCTCATACCGTATAAGCACACCTTTTGGTCCATGACATCAGTGCCACACTGTTAAATAAAAGAAAGGGAGACAAAACTATATGTAACATTTTTAATAAATTGTTTTATGACCTGTACAGTCATGGCCAAAAGTTTTGAGAATGACATAAGTATTGGTTTTCACAACATTTGCTGCTTCAGTGATTTTGTCAGATGTTTCTATGGTATACTGAAGTATAATTACAAGCATTTCATAAGTTTCAAAGGCTTTTATTGACAGTTACATTAAGTTTATGCAAAGACTCAATATTTGCAATGTTGGCCCTTCTTTTTCAAGACCTCTGCAATTCACCCTGGCAACACATTCTTGCATTATCAATGCTTGGAGCTTGCCAGAATTTGTGGGTTTTTGTTTGTCTACCGCCTCTTGAGAATTGACCACAAGTTCTCAAAGGGATTAAGGTCTGGGGAGTTTCCTGGCTATGGACCCAAAATGTCAATGTTTTGTTCCCTGAGCCACTTAGTTATTACTTTCACCTTATGACACAGTGTTCCATCATGCTGGAAAAGGCATTGTTCATCACCAAACTGTTCTTGGATGGTTGGGTGAAGTTGCTCTTGGAGGATATTTTGATACCATTCTTTATTTATGGCTGTGTTCTTAGACAAAATTGTGAGTAAGCCCACTTTCTTGGCTGAGAAGCAACCCCACACATGAATGGTCTCAGGATGCTTTACTGTTGGCATGAGACAGGACTGATGGTAGCACTCAACTTTTCTTCTCCGGACAATCTTTTTTCCAGATGCCACAAACAACGGGAAAGGGGATTCATTAGATAAGATGGCTTTACCTCAGTCCTCAGCAGTACAATCCTTGTACCTTTGGCAGAATATCAGTCTGTCCCTGATGTTTTACTTCAACAGTAGTGGCTTCTTTGCTGCCCTTCTTGACATCAGACCATCCTCCAAAAGTCTTTGCCTCACTGTCCGTGCAGATACACTCACACCTGGATACTGCCATTCCTGAGCAAGCTCTGCACTGGTGGTGCCCCAATCCTGCAGCTGAATCAACTTTAGGAGACGGGCACTTGCTGGACTTTCTTGGGTGCTCTGAAGCCTTTTTCACAACAACTGAACCTCTCCATTCTAACTCAATCAGCATGACAGAGTAATCTCCAGTCTTATCCTCGTCAACACTCTCTACTGTGTTACCGAGAGCATCACTGACATGATGTCAGCAGGTCCTTTTGTGGCAGGGCTGAAATGCAGTGGAAATTTGTTTTTTGGGATTAAGTTCATTTTCTTGGCAAAGAAGGACTTTGCAATTAATTGCAATTCATCTGATCACTCTTCATAACATTCTGGAGTATATGCAAATTGCCATCATAAAAAATGAGGCAGCAAACTTTGTGAAAATTAATATTTGTGTCATTCTCAAAACTTTTGGCCACGACTGTATAGTGCACATCAGAAAACATTGTGGCACTGACACAATATTATATATATTCACATACTTTTATGTGGTTGTGGTCTGTTTGGGTTTTTTTTTTTTCAATTGTCCCCAATCTCCATTTTTTGGTGCATGGCAGTAAGAATGCAGACTGCCTTATTCTTCTTGGGCACATACACACCAGCATGGCACTGCCAGTTCTAAACATTAGCGTGGATAATTCCTCGTATCCTGAAGTGTCTTTAGATGGAGGTGAAAGTTTTCATTGTACCTTATTTATGGTGCCAAGCTGAGTTGTGTTGCAGTCTATTAGTCAGCAACAGCAATGTAAAGAAGTTGTCTGCTGTTACAGTTCTAGTCTTGACCAAAAATGGCTCCATAAGCTTTATGACAATATTCTTGTAAAGTCTTGTTCCCATTGTACTACTGCGTTCCTTTCCTAAATAAGGAGTAGCATTGCACATGCATTTGTCTTCAAATCTGCCACAATCCAAATCTGTCAGGCTTGTATTGCAAGAAAGAACAATGGACCATGGTTGGAAACAGTTGCTCATTGACAGTAATTTGTTGTCCTGGGTTGTAACTCAGAATACACTTCAGAACAAAATGTTGCCAGATGTCCAAAAATTGCAGCAAATCTGTTGGTTTTCTTTACCCAATCTGCACACGTGTCCTTGTTGTCAAAGCGCAAATGCCCTATAATTGTTTCATAGTGGTCACGGGGCATCGTATTTTTGATTGCCAGTTATAACAGTTTTGATATTTGGACTTCAAGTGGTTACTGGAATTTAAACACTTCACAAAAGGTATAACAATACAAGTGTGCTTTAATTCAAAAATATAACCAAATAAAAAGAAATTGTTCAAATGACATGTTGGTGTGAATGTGTAAAGACTGTGAAGTCCAAATATTGTTTTCAACTAAAGATGTTTTCATGTATGTGTGTGTTTGTGTTTCACATTCAAAAAGTTATATTTGATATAATAAATACATTTCATTTGAGTAACAGTCTGTGTAAATTTGTTAGTTGTAAAAGTTAATGCTACATGACAATTTATTTCTGTGTACCATAGTAATTACCTTGAAATTGCATAAGTGTAATTGTTACAAAAGTAAAAACTCACATTCAAGCGGTTATATCTGATATAATAAATATATATATTTCTGCCTACAAAACCTAACATTTCCTACTTTATCGTACATTTCCACAGATATGTAGACACACAACACACATGACAGGCACCATATGTATTTCAAATAATGATACATCATTACCTATATAATTCCTTACAACTAAATACTAGATAAAATCTCCAATGGAGATTTCAGGTAAAAGTGAAAATTATGGCTGGTGAAATACTTTGGCTGGCTGAATGGGGGATGGCTGATTAGGTGCAGTGATTAAGGACATACAAGGTTTCCGGCATATGTTTAGGAACAGTGGGATATTCAGAAGCAATGACATTTTTCACAGACTAAGAGTTGTAATTTTTTTTTTTCCTCATAGAGATGCAAAAGCATGAAGAGCATTAAAACAAATATCTTAAAGATGTGAGAATCCACACTGAAAAATGGCCTACATTGTATCTCCTTTTCTGAAGTTAGTTGCTGTTTTATCTTTACTCACTGAAACATCTTTGTACTGATGTATGAATGGTGATGAAAATGTTTTGAGACTGACCTTTAAAGGAAAACTGAGTAGAACTGAGCAAATTGTATTTTTTAAGATAAATCACCATGAACATTTGTTGTAATATTCATAAAGCTTCTCTATGGTCCTCAAATAATATGAGTTGTCTTGGTTATGCAGCCACTTTTCTGTAGCTCCCCTGATGACTTTTATCACTGGCATGTTTAACCACACAATGATAACCCCTCAAATTCGGCAGGAGATCATAGTCATACAGATTCATGTCTGGAGAACAGGGTGGGTCAGGTGTCTCTCAATCCACAGTTTCACAAAGCAGCCTTTGCAACTGCATTGTAGGTACAGTGTATTTAGGGATTTTTTTTTTTTTGTTTAATGTAATATACTCACCAACTAAATCAAACACCCCAGAAATATTATTATCGTTGGATGCAGAAAAAGCATTCAACATGATTGAATGGAAATACCTTTTTACTACATTGGAGAAGTTTGGGTTTGGCCCGAACATTTGTGCATGGATTAAATTACTGTATACTAACCCAGAAGCTTCAGTTTGCATCAACAACATTTGCTCAGACTACTTTAAACTAGAACGTGGCACAAGACAAGGATGCCCTTGTCACCGCTGCTGTTTGCGATTGCCATTGAACCACTGGCAATACATTGTCGAAATACTGATCAGATAAAGGGGATTAGCAGAGAAGGACTGGAACAGAAAATCTCATTATATGCAGATGACATGATACTGTATATATCGGACCCAGAAAATTCTGTGCCTGCAGTCTTAGCAGCACTCACAGAATTTCAAAAGATCTCTGGTCTCAGAATTAATCTGAATAAAAGTGTACTCTTTCCAGTGAATTCTCAAACATATAATATTAGATTAGATACCCAAAATTTTATCATTGCAGAACAGTTTAAATACCTCAGGATAAACATCACAAGTAAACATAAAGCTCTTTATCAACAAAATTTCGCGGTCTGCATGGAAAAAATTAAACAAGACTTGCATAGATGGTCAACCCTTCATCTCACACTAGCTGGAAGAATTAATACTGTTAAGATGAATATTCTTCCTAAGCTCCTTTTTTCATTTCAAAACATTCCAATATACATTAATAAATCATTCTTTAGTCAATTAGATTCAACAATAACCTAATTTATTTGGAATTCAAAACATCCATGCATCAAAAAACAAAAGACAGAAGGCGGCATGGCTCTACCTAACTTCCAGTTTTATTACTGGGCAGCAAATATACAGGCAATAAGAACCTGGACACAAATACAAGAACATACACAGGCTTGGTCCGCAATAGAAGTAAAATCCTGCAGTACTTCTTTGTATTTCTTGCTCTGTGCTCCAATAAACACACGTTATCGACTAAAACTCTCCAAAATGTTTCCAGGGCATGATCCAACCTGCGAACGTTGCAACCAAGTCCTAGCCTCACTGAATCACATGTTTTGGGCCTGCACCAAATTAACATTATTCTGGACAAAAATGTTTAATTACCTTTCAGACAGCCTTGGACTCACAATCCCTCCTAACCCATTAACAGCTGTGTTTGGGGTTCTTCCAGAGGGGCTTAAAGTGGAGAAAGACAAACTAATTGTGATTGCATTCACTACACTGTTGGCACGCAGACTCATTCTGATAAACTGGAAGAACCCAAACTCTCCTCTTTTAAGTCAGTGGGAAACCGATGTGTTATACTATTTGAAATTGGAAAAAATCAAATACTCAGGATCCGTACAGACTTTTTTGAAAACATGGCAGGATCTAATCAGTAATATTTTAAAATAAGTTCAAAAAGCACAGAGAATTTATTAATTTAGGTATGTTTACAAGCCTTAAATTTCACGCCGTTTGGCTTGCTCTCTCTCTCAGGGGTGGGGATCGACCTGTTCTTAATTAATTTTTCTTTTGTAAAAACTTGATTGCTTTGTATGGATTGCAATAAAATTAATAAAAAGGGAAAAAAAGGGAGGGATGTTGTTTTTATGCAGAAGGGAGTTGTTTAACAGCTTTCCTTGACACTTTTCAGCATAATATTGATGATTTATGTGGGACGTTTCTGGCAGGTAATTAATATAGACAACACTCAAAGATCATACAAAAAAAAAAAAACAAAACAAAAACAGTGCACATGACCTTGCCAGCATTGTCTTGAACGTGCCAGTGAATCACCATGCTTCTATTGTTTCAACTATAGACTCTGTGGGACATATTGATACAATACATCCCAGTGTCATTCCCAGTTACGAAAAGCATCTTGAAATTCCACCATTTCCAAATTGATTTGCTTGAGATTCTCTCTGGAACACTGAATATGGAGAAATACTTTAGAAAGCATTTCAGGATATTTCATTTATGGTGCTGTGTTGGGTACCTAATCTGCACAGGCATTGCTCATGCTGAATTCTCCTTAAAGAATGGGTTCATTTGACTTATAACTAATCCCTATAGTGTTTTCTTTCACACACTACATCATGTTTTGTTCTTCTATTAACACTTGAATTTTAGTGGCAGCATCTTCTTTTGTCGTCAACGTCAAAAGCCATACAGACTTCAACTTATCTTCAAGTCCGAGTTCCTACCATGACAGAATTCCACAGACCACCTGTCGTTTACGGCCTATGAAGGAGACTGACCATGGTAAATATTCGCTTGGCAAGACTGAATCTTTGATGGAATATTCTTTTCTAGTTTGCAGGTTTTGACATTCATGGTAATTTGATCCTAAAACCAGAACATAAACTATAAAACACAATTGCTAGATAGTTTGTTCACTTAATTTAGTGCACAAAATTAAGATTACCCCATTCAGGTTCAGACTCAGAACCTTTTGATCAGTACTTATATAAGCAAGTCAAATATTATATTTTATAACCCCAGATCACTTTAAGTTCATACCACACAATTTTCCCAGTTTTCGGTTAGCCATTCTTCCCATTTTTCCTTTGCTTCTGTTCTTGTTTTTCCTCTGATATAGTTCTCTTCTCTTCTCAAGAAGCATTCTGATTCTGGAGGCCCTTGTTAAATATAAACATAGTTTTCTGAATCTTTATTTGAACTTTATAAAACTTCATTAAATATTTTTTAAAAAAATAAGAGGAATTTCAAGGGAGAAAGAATTGTCGGCTAAAGGCATATAAATCGAAATCCATGCCGTATCTAAGCTAAGAAAATTCTTTCCTTTCAACTTAAATGTCCTTCAGTTAAGTTAGATCACAAATGAGATCCCCAATGCCTTACAGATTTTATGAAATTTTCAATACTAATTATAGTATTCTGAGTTAGAGTGTTACACCATAGTGTCTCATCACTTTAAGACAACTACTGATAAATAGTTAGTTTTCTTCTTTAGACTTGAATACAGAAATACAATTTGGAAGAAAATGTTTAAGCATCATTTGTAATCTAACCACATTAAAAAAGGTCTAAACACTTTTTAAGGCACTATATACAGTACTGTGCAAAAGTCATAGGCAAGTTTGATATTTCACAAAAATATTTGTCTTAGATGGCTATTTTATGTCTTCTGAATTAGTGTGTCAATAGAAAGAAGTATTTTTGAGTTCCATTTGCAAAATGTAAGCCCATATAATAAGAAACGTGAAGGTCCTTAAAGAAAGAACCTAATAAAGTAACAGATCTGTTCCCAGTTATAAAATGTGAGATCTCTGTAGCCATATAGCCCTTAGCTTCTAAGAGAAAGCAATTTATCTGCCAAAGGGCTTGAGAATGGTACATGGATGAATTTCTGCAGTCAGTGCTGAACAGGATGATATTGGAGTTGCATTTCTGCAAAAATAGATTCTTATTCATCCATCATTACCATCAGGGAAGCATCTAACCGGTCCCTCAGCTTCATTCTGCAGCATTACAATGACCCCTAGCATACAGTGAAAAATCATAAAAAACTATTTGCAGCAAAAAGAGGAACAAGGGATCCTGCAACAGATATTGTACAGCACCCACAATGCAAAATGTGCAATGGAACAGTAGTTAAGTTCTCTAAAAGGTTTGGAACAATCTGTTATAGGAGTATCTTTAGAAGCTACTTGCAAGTGTACTTAAAAATTGCTGTTTTTAAAGAAAGGAGTGGTCACAACAAATATCAATTTATTTAGTTTTTTCTGGTTTATAGCATTTTCTCACAAGTGCCTACACTTTTGCACAGTATGTTTATTTAAATGTGCTGTCCAAGGGCAAGAATTATCCACATGCTGTGATTTACATATGTACTCTGATTTAAATATATATTATAATTTTTATTCTGTTCTATACTATTCTTCTCAAACGGAGATTATATGTAGGTAAATGAAACAACTTAGTTAGAAGATTTTCTTACCTTCACGGATTCTTGGGCTGCTGAGTTGAGATCCATTGATAGCATTTGTTTCCAAGTGATGCCACACTAAGAATCGATATCGCTGAGAAGGCAACTAGGAAAAGCAATAATAAAAAGTTTTCACTTCAGAACACAAGCTCTTCTAAAATGATTCTGTAATGTGTAACATTAAGGAAAATCTTTCATTTGTTCATTGAGTTTCCAAACCTCTTTCTTCCAATATGAGCTTCTTGGACTACAAACCAACTTATCAAATCTGGTAAGAATCAGCCCTGAATGGGAATAGTCTATTGCAGGTCACGTCCATATGCCCAAACCGTACTAATTTAGGGCAGTCAATCAAGCTAGAGATGAAGGAGGACAGGAAACCTTGCCAACCAAAACAAATCTATACAGACCTGGGCAGCATCTGCAAACTCAACATAAACAATGGCAAGTCATTTTTTAGTGTCTACGACTCTGAAGTTGTGAATAAACAGTACTAAACTATAGGAAACCATTCAGATTCTTTTCAGTACTGCCTACTTCAAGGTAACAATGTCTAACACAACAGGTTACAGTGAAGAATTGGCTTCTTTTGTCTGATAGCTGGCTGGTATTTTGTTTTGAGCTCTTCGTTTGAGATGATCAGTTTTGTAACCATGCCCTTAATAGCTGTCTAGGCAATCTGGGTGAATGCTTCTGCTAAAGGAATACATATAAATGATATTATCATTATTTGAATACTTAGAAAAGGATTAACACGACTATGGTGTGCACTGTGATGCACACACAATCAACCCTGGTTACCCTGGTAAATTTGTGGCACTATGAAAATAGTTAAAATTTTCTGAAATCATAAAGTGTACAAAATTTCTTTCCTAGAATTTACAATAAACGAATACTGCTTAGCAAACACTGCAATGTATTGAGTCTACAGCAGCAGCACACAACACCCTCAACAAAAGTGACAGCTGTGTTTATGTTAATATGTCCCAGGTGTCCTTTGAGTTCCCAGTTGCTGTAGAATTTGCTTATGTTTATTATACTTATTCTGATGACTGTTTATCTACAGTTTAAAAAACAGCTGAAGTCATGGCTGCTATAAAGTGGAAGGTAACATTAGTTAAAATCATCTTCAAAGCAAGGTTTATCTAATCTGATTTTGGGTTAGGTTTCTTACATATAGACACACACACACACACACATGCTCCTTCCTCTCTCATTGTATTGTAAAGTGTCTAATTATATATATACCTACACATACATTATATATATATATATATATATATATATATATATATATATATATATATATATATAATATAGTCCCAGATGACTGGGGACCCTACCCAGCCGGAACGCCTGGACGGTCCCCGAGATGGACAATACCTCTCCTGGGCCACAAGAGGGCAGCCACCCGGGTCTACTTGGGGGCCACGGGAATGGAGCTGGGATGCTCACCCCTACGGGAGAACGTGGCCACCGCCAGGGGGTGCCCGGACAGTTAGGGAATCCTGGATGGCAGCACTTTCGCCACACCAGGAAGTGCTGCCGGAAGCAATCCCAGGGGAACCCAGAGTGCTTCCAGGTGCTCTCCTGACACTTCCGCCACACCTGGAAGTGACATCAGGGGGAGCACCTGGGTTCAATAGGGTCATGATAAAATGGGCCGCCTCCCTTCAGTAGACGAGCCGGAGTAGGGAGGTAGAAGACGGAGCTTGTGAGGAGGGGAGCAAGGGTCGAAAGAGAAAGAAAAAGGAAAAGAAAGGAAGAGAGAGTTGTTGGAAGGCATTGTGGTGAAAAATGAAAATAAAGAACTGTGTTTTGGACATTATGCTGTTTGTCTGCATGTGTCCGGGGATATGCTTTCCACAATATACTGTATATATATGTATATGTATGTATATATATATATATATATATATATATATATATACATACACTCTCACCTAAAGGATTATTAGGAACACCATACTAATACAGTGTTTGACCCCCTTTCGCCTTCAGAACTGCCTTAATCCTACGTGGCATTGATTCAACAAGGTGCTGAAAGCATTCTTTAGAAATGATGGCCCATATTGATAGGATAGCATCTTGCAGTTGATGGAGATTTGTGGGATGCACATCCAGGGCACGAAGCTCCCGTTCCACCACATCCCAAAGATGCTCTATTTGGTTGAGATCTGGTGACTGTGGGGGCCATTTTAGTACAGTGAACTCATTGTCATGTCCAAGAAACCAATTTGAAATGATTCGAGCTTTGTGACATGGTGCATTATCCTGCTGGAAGTAGCCATCAGAGGATGGG
Organism: Polypterus senegalus; assembly: GCF_016835505.1. NCBI lineage: Eukaryota > Metazoa > Chordata > Cladistia > Polypteriformes > Polypteridae > Polypterus > Polypterus senegalus. Next base: position 121,269,126 of record NC_053154.1, on the reverse strand, counting down.
TACATGGTGGTCATGAAGGGATGGACATGGTCAGAAACAATGCTCAGGTAGTCCGTGGCATTTAAACGATGCCCAATTGGCACTAAGGGGCCTAAAGTGTGCCAAGAAAACATCCCCACACCATTACACCACCACCACCAGCCTGCACAGTGGTAACAAGGCATGATGGATCCATGTTCTCATTCTGTTTACGCCAAATTCTGACTCTACCATTTGAATGTCTCAATAGAAATCGAGACTCATCAGACCAGGCAACATTTTTCCAGTCTTCAACTGTCCAATTTTGGTGAGCTCGTGCAAATTGTAGCCTCTTTTCCTATTTGTAGTGGAGATGAGTGGTACCCGGTGGGGTCTTCTGCTGTTGTAGCCCATCCGCCTCAAGGTTGTGCGTGTTGTGGCTTCACAAATGCTTTGCTGCATACCTCGGTTGTAACGAGTGGTTATTTCAGTCAAAGTTGCTCTTCTATCAGCTTGAATCAGTCGGCCCATTCTCCTCTGACCTCTAGCATCAACAAGGCATTTTCGCCCACAGGACTGCCGCATACTGGATGTTTTTCCCTTTTCACACCATTCTTTGTAAACCCTAGAAATGGTTGTGCGTGAAAATCCCAGTAACTGAGCAGATTGTGAAATGCTCAGACCGGCCCGTCTGGCACCAACAACCATGCCACGCTCAAAATTGCTTAAATCACCTTTCTTTCCCATTCTGACATTCAGTTTGGAGTTCAGGAGATTGTCTTGACCAGGACCACACCCCTAAATGCATTGAAGCAACTGCCATGTGATTGGGTGATTAGATAATTGCATTAATGAGAAATTGAACAGCTGTTCCTAAAAAACCTTTAGGTCAGTGTATATATATATATATATATATATATATATATATATATATATAATGTATGTATGTATGTGTGTATATATATATATATATATATATATATATATATATATATATATATATATGAGACGCAGAGCTAGGTTTGGGTTGACGTCAGTTAATGGACGGAAAGTGGCTAGAGAAAACACAAAGACACACTACTTTGTAGTATTTCTCTGCCCCAGCAAGCTCTTATTCTCTCTGTCTCCTTTCTATTCCTGCATGTTCTGTGATTTCCTCTTTCTCTCCACCAGGTGATTCCTTGCTACTGCTTCTCTCCTAACTCCAAGTTCACCTGACTAATCATGATCAGTTTTAAATTGCAAAGTTAAGGGTTCAAGCTGTATACTCCACCGAACACTCAACTCAGTCAATTGCTTCATTTGACACATAATATTTCCACATTATTAAATAACATAAACTAACAAAACACTTCTATTCTGTAATGCTCTTGATTTTATCGTCACATATAATTATATGTACAGTAATGTTGTTCACATCAGTTTGTCCTATCAGAGTTTGTGCTGTAAACAAATTTAAAATTTCACTTTTCAGAAAAGCACTTTTGCCAACAAAAAAAAATATTTTTCTATTTTAATTGGTAAACTGAAACAGCTTTTTGGTTTCCCCTATTTTGACAGCTTGGTGCATATTTAATAAAACCTTGATCCATTTTAAATGAGAGAATTACAGAAATAGCTATGACTTCCGTTGCAACTGCGATGATTGTGTAATTCTATAACAATTTTATTCTCAGTGAAATGATTAAGCAAGAGACATCAGTCAAAAAGGAGCTCCATATTCTGAATAACAACATATTAATTTAAAAATGAGGTTTACTGGCATCTGTTTAAGTGTTCTCATGCTTAATAAGTGATCAGATTACACTCTTAAAGTGTGGGCTGATTGTTTTTAATTGGCTTGTCTTTATTATTCCTGACTGTCCACTGCATTAAAAAATGATTTGTACAAAATAACATGCTTTAACATTCTATGGATGTGGCATATCATAGCCTATTCTGGTAGCATTGGCCTAAAACCAAGAGCCAAACCTCGACAGGACACACTCGCTCATTGGTGGCCAATTAAAAGTGTGGTGGTTCATCATACCTGGAGAGAAAGTCATAACAACATAGCAAGATAAGTAAACTCCACACAGACAGCATACTTTAAAATTACTTACTGGTGAAGCAATGCCAGAATCAGGACTTTCCTCTGCCTCTCTGCTACTTGCAGCTAAAAGTAATAAGCTACTGGTGCCACTTAAGTCTGAGCAGTTTGATGAGTAAGATTTGGGAAAACTGTCATTGCTCCTAACAACGCCCGAGGAGCTGAGGAGAGAGAAGGAAGAATTAGAATGGCAGAATCTCAAAACATTATACAGAAGTAAACAGCCAGCAATGTTCACACCAGCATTAGTTCTGCTTTAGAATGATAAACCATTTCATATCATGTGACTAACAAAGAAAAGATTTTCTGACTTTCAGTAAGAATATTAATAATTTAAAATAAGATAAAGTTCAAATTAACACAAAGGTGTCTTTGAATTTAAAAACAATTATTTTTACTGTATACATTCAATTTATTTTGAAATGAACATAAAATGAAAATTAAGAATTAGCATTCACAAACAAACTGTGATGAGTTTCTCAGCGGGCAAAAGACAGCTTATCTAGAAAGGGAGGCACAGGACAAGCTGACCAAAAGACAGAGAGAAAAACAAACTCACTGGCAATGATGACAATTCCCAACATGACAGGACAAAGCCCTGCAAGTGTCCTGCGTGTCACCAAAGGGCCAAAGACAGGGTCACCATTTTGGGGAAAATGAGGCTGTAGCCTGTGTGGAAACATATACTGTAATGTTCCCAAAGGATGCTAGTGGACTGGACACCTATCAGGTGTCAGTGATGCCTGACTCCTCTTTATTAGCAAGGGTAAATCTACAGGAAGTGGCACAATTCTTACTCATTGCAGAAGTTGCCAGGATTAGTAGAACCATGTTGCTATTATAAACAAATGGGATTATGAGAGAGCTCTACAGCCTTTTGAAAAGCAAGAGTTTTACTCTGTCAGCCTGTTAAGTAATGTTGAATAAAAGCTGCCTGTGGTACAGTGTGGCAGTGTGTTTTTTTTTTTTATGTATACTAGGGGGTTTCACTCATCAACCCCTTTCTCCCCCCATGCCAAGCACTATGCACCATTTTGCTTACCCCAAGGAGACGTGGCCACTCTTCCGAAACCCCTCTTAAACGGTGATGCAATGGGAAACAAATTCCTTCTTTTACCTCCTCTTTGATTGATCAGCTGCTGGCTTGCTGCTGCTGCTATGCTGCTTGATCTGCACTTTGCTCACCTACCCCTCTCTCTACATGCCATTGTGAAGACAGGGGCTGAACGCACTCCATTCGCTCTTCCAAAAACCCTCTTTAACAGTGATACAATGGAAATCAAACAACAGTTGTTTTTTTTACCTCCTCTTTGCTCAATCAGCTGTTTGCTTGCTGCTGCTCCCGTGGTGCGTGATCTGCATTTCATGCGGACGTTTTAAAGTCACTGCCTTGTCTCTCTTCTCCCACAGACATCCTCAAACACTATTCGATCTCTTTTTGCGGTTCTGTTATTTCACCGAGTAATATTTCCCGTTTGTTTACGCTAATGTGATCTTTACTCTCATTTTTTTGAGACCTTTGAATTTTCCTACTTCCATTATCTCTAACCTGCTCTGCATGTGTATCATGGGACTTGCTTCCTTAGGTTGTAAGTATGATGTGACTTGCCCGTCTTGCGGGAAATGAAAGTGTCTCTCTGTCTTTCTTCAAATGCTCATGTCTCATCCCATGTTTTTTTTTTATAATAGAGAGATAGAAACAGTGCAGCTCAGAAGTTTTGGGTTTGGGTGCCTGCCAGTGGAAAGACATGCGGCCATGGGATGTTCAACAAGGAAATTGGCTGATTGCTGCCTCACATGCAAGCACAATCAGCCCATTCATTTCTCACTCATGTTCTGTGTGTCTTTAAGGAAAGCACCTATACCCACAAAGTATAGAAAGGATCTGAATAGGAGAGACAGGGAGAAAAAACATGATCAAGAGTAGAGAATGAGAAAGAGAAGAATCAAGAGATTGAGCTGGCGAAGTGAAAAGGAGGCAAGGCTGTCGGGAGGCCCCGCCGGGAGTGAGAGGAACAGCACTCCTGGGCAAGTTGCTCCTTTTGAGAATTGGTAAGTGCAGGAGTGAATGAGGACTCCTAAGATCATCCTATGGACACCTGAGGATGGCTAACAACTGAAGTGACTGAGACAAAGAGATAAAAGGTTGACCACATTTGCTGCCATCTCAGCCCTAATGCGAAGACCCAAAGAATGAGCATGGGAGACGAACGTAATAAAGAAACACTGGGCAAAAAGAAAAAGAGAAGCAGTTTCTGATTGTGTTTTACTCTTGGATTTTATCCTACAGTATAAACTTATTTATGGATCATTTTGACCTTGATATGCACCTGTTTTTCTGGATTATTTACTTGAAGATGTGACTGCCCTGCACTAATTTTTGTGAACACTGAATTACAGTGAATAAACACTTTCACTTTAAACATTACTAGTTGTTTGTGTCCTCATTGTCCTAGTCCAGTCTTGGTTATGACTATTGATTTTCTAAGAGATGGAAGACGCCAAAGCTGCAGGCACCTGAGACATTACTTTGCCTAAAGATTTTAGTATATAAGAGTTATAGAAGACTCAATGATTTCATGCATTTCTTTATGTTCTCCTTTTTTCTTCTATTTAAGTATTTTTGTGCACCTTGGCTCCCTTGGCATTTATTATACGTTAGTGTGAGAAGAGTTGCAATGATTTCCATCTCCTACCATATTATACATAAATAGATGACACTTCAAAACATGAGGGGAACAAATTACAGTATGAGTACATGAAGGTGTTACAAATCAGGTTGCATCCATTTATATGAGTAATAATTTCCCATCACATCACACTATAAGAGCATAAAGAAATACTGGGCATGCTCACTTGGTCATTATGTTGTCTACCATGTCTTGAAGAAAAGACCTTGGATTGTCTTAACAGGAAGTTGACTGATACAGGATGTCTGGCAGGAGAGTCAGCAACAAAGACTGCTTGAAGTCCTTATCTCATTACATGATTTTTCTAGTAGTTTTCAGGCATAGCCTTCATTTATATAATCTTAGAGTGTTGGGAGCAACTGCATTAGGTACCTGTAATGAGCGGTAGTCTGACATCCCTTGCTTGAACAAAACCAAATCATGTGATGGCCTTGTGTATAGTTAGGTCCAAAAGTATTTGGATATTGATACAGTTTTCATAAATTTGGCTCTGTACATCACCACCAATCATTAAGTGACTGAAGTGAATACTTTCATCTTTAATTTAAGGGATTTACCAAAAATATTGTATGTGCTGTTTAGAAATGATAGCCACTTTTCTGTATACCCCCAATTTTTCCAGGAGCTAATGATAATGATTGCTTCATTTCAAATCCATTTGTGGTGGTGTACAGGGACAAAATTATGAAAATTGTGTCAAAGTCCAAATACTTATGGACCTAACTGTATATGAAAGAGATGGCTACCAGTGAGCACTCAGCTAGAATTATAGTACATATAATGCTCCAATAAGGAAAGAAGAAAAGCAGATGGTTTGGACTGCACAAACAGAACAGAGGATTGTTTGTCACACTAGGAAAAATGGAAAAGGTAAAATCTTTTTCTTTTTCTTTCAGCTGCTCCCATTAGGTGTTGCCACAGCAGATCATCTTCTTCCATATCTTTCTGTCCTCTGCATCTTGTTGTGTTACACCTATCACCTGCATGTCCTCTCTCACCACATCCATAAACCTCCGCATAGGCCTTCCTCTTTTCTTCTTCCCTGGCAGCTCTATCCTTAGTATCCTTCTCCCAATATACTCAGCATCTCTCCTCTGCACATATCCAAACCAACACAATCTTGCCTTCAGACTTTGTCCCCCAACCGTCCAACTTGAGCTAACCCTATAATGTACTCATTTTTAATTCTATCTGTCCTCATCACACCCAGTGCAAATCTTAGCATCTTTAACTCTGCCACCTCCAGGACTGTCTCCTGCTTTCTGGTCAGTGCCACCGTCTCCAACCCATATAACAAAGCTGGTCTCACTACTGTCCTATAGACCTTCCCTTTCACTCTTGCTGATACCCGTCTGTCACAAATTACTCCTGACACTCTTCTCCACCCATTCCACCCTGCCTGCACTCTCTTTTTCACCTCTCTTCCACAATCCCCATTACTCTGTACTGTTGATCCCAAGCATTTAAACTCATCCAGCTGCACCAACTCTGCTCCTTGCATCCTCACCATTCCACTGACCTCCCTCTCATTTACTAACATGTATTCTGTCTTGTTCCTACTGACCTTCATTCCTCTCCTCTCTAGAGCATATCTCCACCTCTCCAGGGTCTCCTCAACCTGCTCCCTACTCTCGCTACAGATCTCAATGTCATCAGCAAATATCATAGTCCACAGGGACTCCTGTCTAATCCTGTCACTCACCTTGTCCATCACCACTGCAAATAAGAAAGGGCTCCTTGTATTCCTCTGTATACTTTCCTGCACTTCCCCATTCCACCACAGCCAATCCCTGATTTAATCCCACCTCCACATTAAATGCATCCGTCACTCCAATCGCAGACCTCACTACTGTCAGTACAGGTCCTTTTCTCCCTCCTTATTGTCCAACCTCTCATACAACTCATCATACGCCTTTTCTTTAGCCTTCACTCACTTTACACCTTATCTCCTTGTACTCTTGTCTACTTTCTGCATCTCTCTTACTATCCCACTTCTTCTTTGCTATCCTCTTCCTCTGTATACTCTCCTGTACTTCCCCATTCCACCACAGCCGATCCCTGATTTAATCTCACCTCCACATTAAATGTATCCGTCACTCCAATCGCAGACCTCACTACTGTCACACTTCTCTCGTACATTTCCTGTACAACTCTCACGTACTTCTCTGTCACTCTCGACTTCTTCATACAATACCACAGCTCCTCTCGAGGCACTCTGTCATTTGCTTTCTCCAGGTCCACAAAGACGCAATGCAACTCGTTCTGGCCATCTCTATACTTCTCCAGCAACATCCTCAGAGTAAACATTGCATCTGTGATGCTGTTTCTTGGCATGAAACCATACTGCTGCACACTAATCATCACCTTCTTAACCTAGCTTCCACTACTCTTTCCCATAACGTCATGCTGTGGCTTATTGCTGGTTGGTATGACCAAAATTCTATATCACGTTATTCGACGATATTTTTTTCCCCATGCATTGAGTGTATGTTAGCCACATTTTCCACGGCAATTACTGCAGTAGACTGGCTAAGAATAACCTATTCCACTGTCATGAAAATTGTACAAAAAAAACATTTTAATGTGCACACAAGTATTAATACAGGTTTGCATGGCCCCATAAAGTTTTCAAGGGGGTGGCACTAATGAAGAGAAGGAATCACATTGCATGACAGATGCAGTCAAAATATAGAACCTTTTTATTGAACAAATTTTGCAAACAACTTAAACTATAATTTTGACAACATATTTTTAACCATCCAAAGAGGCATTTAGCCTTAGTAAAATATCCAGAGGTGCTTGTCAAAAGTTGTATTGCACTTAACATGTCAGAAAAGGAATAAATAGTAAATATGTTTTGTAAACCAACTACACTTTCTGTTAATGTTAACAATCACTGTCCACTGACACGTTAGCTATCTGGATTGTAATGGCTTTGTTTATCTCAATCCACCACTTGCTCCTTTTGTCGTAGGCAGTATCTCTAGCAAATGCCTTTACAAGTGACATGTGACTCGAGTGTCCTGTAGCTTTTTCAGTTTTACCTGAGGACATGGAGGGTGCCAGTCTTAGTTCCATACATTCATGGCACTCTAAAGCATGTTTGCGGCTAAGGTGGTGCAGCAAATTGCTCATGTTGACAACTTTAGCTCGACAGCATTTGCAGTAAATAGTTGTTTGGTCCACATCCGACCTTTCAAAACCAAAGTATCTCCAGACAACAGACATGGCTCCTTTTTTCGGCAAAAGTTCTTCTGTGTCATCATGTTCCATTTTATTATCTGCTAAAGCTTCAGTTACTGAATGTTCTCTGTCCATTTTTACCACTGAATACATCCACTAACGCATGTATTCCGTTGCATTCATGTTTAGCGGTATAGCAGTGAAAAAGGTCCCCCCTCAAACAGTTTCCCGCTGCACCATATTCCGAATATTGTTTAGGCTATTTAAACCGGCATTGCGGTATAAGAAAAATCCATATCATAACAAAAATAAAAAATGGTTTTGGGTATGAACTGGTTTACCTCCCAGCACTACTATGGCTCATCAATTTTATCCCCCCCGTATTTACTACAACCCCCTTATTCTTAAATATCGGCACCAGTACACTTCTTCTACACTCCTCAGGCATCCTCTCAATTCACATCACATCCACATCATCCAACCTCTTCTCTCTCTCGCTCCCTTCATTCATCAGCCTCTCAAAGTACTCTTTCCATCTGCTCAACACACTCTCCTCGCTTGTGAGTATGTTTCCATCTTTATCGTTTATCACCCTAACCTGATGCACATTTTTCCCAGCTCGGTCCCTCTGTCTAGCCAATCAGTACAGGTCCTTTTCTCCCTCCTTAGTGTCCAACCTCTCATAAAACTCATCATACGCCTTTTCTTTAGCCTTCACTCACCTTGCACCTTATCTCCTTGTACTCTTGTCTACTTTCTACATCTCTCTTACTATCCCACTTCTTCTTTGCCATCCTCTTCCTCTGTATACTCTCCTGTACTTCCCCATTCCACCACCAGGTTTCCTTTTCCTTCTTCCTCTTTCCAGATGTCACACCAAGCACCCTTCTTGCTGTCACCCTTACTACATCTGCTGTAGTTTCCCAACTGTCTGGTAACTGTTAACTACCACCCGTGCCTGTCTCACCTCCTCCCTAAACTCAACCTTGCCTTATTCTCTTTCCATTTAGTCTCTTGTACACACAATGTATCAACCTTCCTTCTCTCCATCATATCTGCTAACTCTCTACCCTTACCAGTCATACTGCCAACATTCAAAGTTCCTACCCTCAGTTCCACTCTCTTTACTTTCCTCCTCTCCTCTTGCCTCTACAAACATCTCCCCCCTCTTCTTCTCCTTTCGGCCAACAGTAGCCCAATTTCCACCAGCATCCAGGGCTCGACCGATCCGTTATGGAAATTTGTACTGTTGTCCGCATATTGATTTTGCAAAATTTTACACCGGATGCCCTTCCTGACGTAACCCTCCCCATTTATCCGGGCTTGGGACTGGACCTACAAATGCACTTCAACGGGAAAAACTGATCAAAGAATACAATCAGCCAAACATCTGAGGAATTACATATCCATTGGAGATGTCTGCAATACTAAAGTGGCACTTGGCATTTTTACATTCATCTCCTTAGCTGCACATTTTAATGACCCAAAATAAAAACATCTTAAAATGCTACAGTACAAAATAAATCTTACTTAAAATGCCAGGACACAAAATAAGTCTGACTTTTAGTAAGTTGCGCTTTTTTAAAGTATGCTAATGACGAAAAGGTAATGGGTGAAAATTAACACAACATGCAGGGGTGGGGGGGGAATCAGGTTTACAAGGATCATATCTTTTCTAACCAAAATAACTGATGAAATGTTTTGTATATAAAATCAAACAAAGAAACCATGCTTGCGTATTAGAAGAATTCAACCAAACCATGGTCAATATATAATAACACAGCTAGCATCATTGGACTTCGAAATATGATCCCATATGTGACTCCTACGTGGAGTATTATTGTAGAGAAATCCAGTTTTCACTCTCTGGCCTATTATTGTCCTTTTGTTTGTTTCAAAATTTAAGTTAGAAGGTTTAATGATTCTGTCACTATGTCATTTTTTTTACTGAGCAAGAATATTAACATGCTAAGTCCTGATTTCCTTTTATATGAAATGATAATACAACTGCAGTTTCACTCATTTTTTGTCACCTTCAACAAGTGCTTTAATAGCCTTGACCCTTTGTAATGTCACCAGAGCCATTATTCATTTTTTATTCTGGCGTTTTGAAGATTTTATGGTCATGCTGTAATTATTTAAAGAGAAATAACAGATAAAAATGCATGAATTTTATTATGTCACCCAACACATTCATTAACTGCATCTATAATAAGCCATTCACAGTTTCCCAAAAAACATGAACTACTTTCAGAGTTGTCTGAAGTTTAAACTGTTCCCTTATTCATTAAGTTTCAGTTCACTCTTTTAATTCTGTTTGCCTTTCTAGACTGTCTTGAGAGCCTACTACATGAAATTATGACTGACTGATTGGAATGAGTTTTCCTTTTAAATTATTTCCTTCTTTTAACACTAACAAATCAACAAATCAACAAATAAACTACATTTAAAACCATGGGAAGGCAGGAAGAGAAATCGTACATTTTCTTACAAAAACTTTCAGAACTGAGTCATCTAATCCTTCAAGTCCTGGATGAGACATTTGGAGATATGGAATTTTTTAAATTTTCAAAGGTTCCAGTTATTTAAACTTGGATTTTCTGTATCCCTCCTCTACCATTCTCACCATCTGAAGAAGAGTCTCACTGGGAATATTCTGCTCACAACCTTAACCAAGGAGGTCTATCTGATAATTTTCTCCCCTACCAGAATATCTCACTGTAGACTGAAGAGTTTTGAACAAAGTAAGCCCAAGCACTTTGCTTATTTTAAACAATATATGGGTCTTCTGGGCTACAACCTCTTTAATTTGTACTTTTTGGCTATTTCTGTATCAGTTTTTCATTTTTTTTTACATTGACTTTTAAAAGATGCACATAACCTTTTTATATAACTGTTATTTATAATTTATAATTTGAACTGGTGACCCAGACTTGTCACTCTATGTGCACATATTTTATGTTATCTTCAAGTTACTACAATTTTTCCTACATCCCAAAAGATAAACATACAGTGTGTAATTGATTGGCAGCTCAGTACTGGTACAAATATGTGATTATTGTAAACTCAATATTGTCTGGCATGAATGAGTGCAGCTGAGCGTACTCTGTAATGGACTTGGGTCATGTTCAGGGCTGCTTCCTGCCTCTGTTGATATGCCATCTGGACAGGTTCTTGGGTCTTGAGACCCTTCAATAGAAAATATGGAAACAGAAGATAACTGGAGGCCTTATTTGATTAGTTCTATAAATGAATGAACATTTCTGTAAATTAACAGTAGACATTTGACATTGCTCATATAGAAACAAGAGCTTAATTGTTTCTTTTTTTTTTTTTAAATCTGGCTTGATAGAAACACCTTCATTACACTATATAACAGAAGTACTAAACTGCTTGACATTTTGTTATATTTTATTTAAAACGATTAAACTAATATATACATATATATACTATATTTGTGATTATTCAAATGCGTTATAAAGCAGGGCACAAGAGTTATTGCGGATTAGTTTTTCACGTCATCTAGGTATATCTTTCAAACGTATTAAAAATAAAAAACATGATCCTTTAAAATTAGGGTTAGGTTACCTTGACCTCTACACCTTGCACCGGATTAATTCGGTAGCCATAACAGCGGGATATCCGAGTAGATGTAATTAAATGATCATCGTGCAACAATATCCAAACATGGAACATCTTTTATTCATCTCGGTCTAGCCTGCTCTGCTTCACGTCACGTCTAATCCCACTCTCTCTGCACCCATAAGCTTAATATCATAAAGCAAAGACGTGCCATTGCTTTTAATAAAGCTTTTGGGTATGTAGCTGAGAAAGCGGGGTTTGCTACTCTAACGTTAATTCTTGTGTCGCGCATCCCTTTAAACTTTTTTCCAATTCCAGTGCAAACATGTGTCCTACCTTTCTGACATGTCCTGCCTCACGTTGGTCGGACTCCTTTAATGCATATCCTGAAGGTAGTGTGAAAACTCACGGCCAGTGCTTTTCCCATGCGGTCCTGTGAAAGACGAGCTGTGCCAGTGTAAACGCGGGGTTAGCGACTTTCTATTGCCTCACGTTTTCTTGGCGTTTGAAAAAGAGGTCAGGGATAGCGGGCTGTTGCCAAGCAACGCCAAGCGTCTTTCCATCAGGTCTGCCACAAGTTCAGGGTCGATGCGCTCTGAAGTGTCCTGTTCGTTAGCTATAAGCGTAAGCTGTGGCTCCCGAATGTTTCTTAGTTAGCAAGTGGGCTTTTCAGATTGCCTTATTAAAAAAGCGCTATATCGGTTCAATCCGTCTAACGTGTACGTTTCAGCATTACATTTAACATGTTTTCTCCATATACGCGTGTTTAGCTGACAACCGAAAGTGCAATGCTGTCTTAGATTATCAATGTGTATCGTATTTGTACGCCTTTCTTGTTTCAACAGATTCCACTGCTCATCACAATGACGCGTGCCTTTAAATCTATTAAAATGGATGGTTGTGCGTGCGTGCGTGCGTGCGGGCGCGCGCGCAGTGGTCTGGATTGGCTACGTCTTCTACGATTGGGTTATATCGGACATATGGATGGATTTCAAATTAAATATTCGGAAAATGAATGCGTGGGGTTTCCATGTGGTTTGAGGTTTTGCGTCGGCAACACACATTGTACTAAGGCTTCATTATTATGTTTGTGGCAGACCTAAAGTGCCTGTGGACTCAGTGTAATGTACGGTGGATTCAGGAAGGATTCAGACCTCTCCACTTACTGTACACTTTATTGTGTTGTGGACTTAATTTTAAATTGATAACTTTCCCATTTTTGGCCATCAGTCTACACTGAGTAACCCATAATTACCAAATGAAAACATCCATCCATCCATTATCCAACCCGCTATATCCTAACTACAGGGTCACGGGGTTCTGCTGGAGCCAACACAGGCAGGAAACAAACCTCAGACAGGGCGCCAGCCCACTGCAGGGTGAGCACACACAAACGCACACACCAAGCACACACTAGGGACAATTTAGAATCGCCAATGCATCTAACCTGCATGTCTTTGGACTGTGGGAGGAAACCTGAGCACCAGGAGAAACCCCACGCAGACACGGGGAGAACATGCAAACTCCACGCAGGGAGGACCCTGGAAATTAACTCCAAGTCTCCTAACTGCGAGGCAGCAGCGCTACCCACTGCACCACCATGCCAAATGAAAACATGTTCCTAGAAAGGTTTGCAAATATTTTAAAAATCAAACATTAAAATCAGTCATTTATCTAAGTATTCAGACCCTATGCTGTAGCACTCCAGATTGTGGCCTGGTGTATCCTGATCGCTTTATTTATTCTTGAGGTGATCTAGAACTTGATTGGAGTTCAGCTGTGGCAAATTGATTTGATTACACATAGCTTAGAAAGGCACACATCAGTGTATATAAGGCCACACTATTTAAACTACAGTGAGGGCAATAACCAGGTCATGAAGTCCAAGAAATACTTTATAGACCTCCGGGATCAAATTGTGGTGAGGCATAAATCAATGCAGGGTTAAAAAAGCCAGGAACACAGGGCCACAGTAATTGTGAAATGGATGAAGTTTCGAACAATTGTGACTTTTCCTAGTGATGGCCATACAGTCAAACTGAGTAACTAGGCAAGAGGGGTCTTGGTCAGGGCAGTGACCAAGAACACAATTGTCACTCTAACAGAGCTTCAGGAGTCCTCTGCTGTAATGGGATAACCTGTTGAAAGCAGCCATTTTAGCAGTACTCATCAATCAGCCATTTTTGGGAGGATGGCTGCACCCATGAGCAAAAGGCATATGACGGTTTAAAGGAATCTGAGAGTACGAGGATAATGATTCTCTGGACTGATGAGACAACAAGCATGGTGGTGCCAAAATTGTGTTATGGGGGTGCTTCTCAGTGGCACAAATAAGAAGACTGTCAGAATTGAGGGAAGGACAAATGCAGCCAACTACAGAGATGTCTTTGAAGAAAGAGTATAAACAACCTCAGACTGTGGTGACAGTTGACCTTTCATCATGACAATGACCCAAAGCATTCAGTCTAGACAATGATGAAGTGGCTTTCAGACAAGTCAGTGACTGTCCTTGAGTGGCCCAGTCAAATCTCAGATTTAAACTCCAGAGAACATATGTGGAGAGACCTGACAATCACAGTTTACAGAAGCTTCCTGTGCAATTTAACTAAGTTTGAGAGCATCTGCCAGGAAGGATGGGATAAACTTCCCAAATCCAGGAGTGCAACACTTCTAGAGTAGTCCATCCGTCCATCCATCCATTGTCCAATCCGCTATATCCTAACTACAGGGTCACGGGGGTCTGCTGGAGGCAATCCCAGCCAACAAACGGTGCAAGGCAGAGCGCCAGCCCACCACAGTGTAGAGTAGTCTGCAGTTGTAATTGCTTCTACAAAGCACTGAATAAAGGGTCAGTACTTATAAATGAGAGATTTAACCCAGCCACAGGGGATGCACCAACCAGTGTGTTTCTTTGTGGCAGTCCCAAGTCCGGATAAAGGGGGAGGGTTACATCAAAAAGGACATCCAGTGTAAACATTTGCCATATCAATATAGTCAAGAGGGTGCTGGCAGAAACTGGGCTACTGTTGGCCAAAGAAGAGAGGGAAGATGTGTCCAGAGGCAGGAGGAGAGGAGGAAGGTAAAGAGAGTGGAACTGAAGGTAGGAACTTTGAATGTTGGCAGCATGACTGTTAGGGGAAGAGAGTGAGCTGATGTGATGGAGAGAAAGAAGGTTGAGATATTTTGCATGCAAGAGACTAAATAAGGCCAGATGAATTGGAGGTGGATTCATATTGTTCTATCATGATGTGGATGGAGAAATGGGGTAGGGGTTTTTCTGAGGGAACAGTATGTCAAGAGTGTTTTGGAGACTAAAAGAGTGTTGGACAGAGTGATGATTGTGAAGCTTTTAACTATAAGTGTGATGACGAATGTTGTTAGTGCATATGTCCCACAAGTTGGGTGTGCAATGGATGAAAAAGACGATTTCTGGAGTGAGCTGGATGAAGTGATGGACAGTGTACCCCAGGAATAGAAAGTGGTGATTGGAGTGAATTTCAATGGACATATTGGTGAAGGAAACAGAGGAGGAGGTGATGGGTAAGTATGGTATCAAGGAGAGGAATGAACAAGGTCAGATGATAGTGGATTTTGCAAAAAGGATGGATATGACTATGGTGAAAACATATTTTAAGAAGAGGGAGGAACATAGGGTAACATACAAGAGTGGAAGAAGATGCACACAGGTAGATTATATCCTATGCAGGAGGGTCAATCTGAAGGAGACTGAAAACTGCCAAGTGGTGGCAGGGGAAAGTGTAATATTGCAGCATAGGATGGTGGTCTGTAGGATGACGTTAGAGATCAAGAAGAAAAGGAGAGTGAGGACAGAGCCAAGGATCAAATGGTGGAAGTTGAAAAAGGAAGACTGCAAGGTTCAGTTCAGGGAGGAGGTAAGACAGGCACTGGGTGGTAGTGAAGAGTTACCAGACAGCTGGGTAACCACAGCAGAAGTAATAAGAGTGACAGCAAGAAGGGTGCGTGGCGTGACATTTGGACAGAGGAAGGAGGAAAAGGAAACCTGGTGGTGGAATGTGGAAGTACAGGAGAATATATAGATGAAGGAGAATGGCAAAGAAGAAGTGGGATAGTCAGAGAGATGCAGAAAGTAGGCAAGAGTACAAGGAGATAAGGTTCAAGGTGAAGAGGGATGAGGCAAAGGCTAAAGGATAGGCATATGATGAGTTGTATGAGAGGCTGGACACTAAGAAGGGAGAAAAGGACTGGTACTGATTGACTAGACAGAGGGACCAAGCTGGGAAAGATGTGCAGCAGGTTAGGGTCATAAACGATAAAGATGGAAACATACAAGCGAGGAGGATGTGTTGAGCAGATGGAAACAGTACTTTGTGAGGCTGATGAATAATGAGAATGAGAGAGAGAGAAGGTTGGATGATGTGGAGATTGTGAATCAGGAAGTGCAATGGATTAGCAAGGAGGAAGTAAGAACAGCTATGAAGAGAATGAAGAATGGAAATGCTATTGGTCCAGATGACATACCTGTGGAAGCATGGAGGTGTTTAGAAGATTTGGTAATGGAGTTTTTAACCAGATTGTTTAATGGAATCTTGGAAAGTGAGAGGATACCTGAGGAGTGGAGAAGAAGCGTACTGGTACTGATTTTTAAGAATAAGGGGATGTGCAGAGCTGTACTAACTACAGGAGGATAAAACTGATGAGCCACAGCATGAAGTTATGGGAAAGATTAGTGGAAGCTAGGTTAAGAAGGAAGGTGATGATTAGTGAGCAGCAGTATGGTTTCATGCCAGGAAAGAACACCACAGATGTGATGTTTGCTCTGAGGGTGTTGATGGAGAAGTATAACAAAGGCTAGAAGGAGCTGCATTGCGTCTTTGTGGACATGGGGAAAATATATAACCGGGTGCTTTGAGAGGAGTTGTGGAATTGTATGAGGAAGTCGAGAGTGGCAGAGAAGTACTTTAAGAGTTGTACAGGATATGTACAAGGGAAGTGTGACAGTGGTGAGGTCTGCGGTAGGAGTGACAGATGCATTCAACATGGAGGTGAGATTACATCAGGGATCATCTCTGAGCCCTTTCCTATTTGCAATCTTGATGGACAGGTTGACAGATGAGATTAGACAGGAGTACACTTGGACTATGATGTTTGCTGATGACATTGTAATCTGTAGAAAGAGTAGGGAGCTGTTTGAGCAGACCCTGGAAAGGTGGAGACATGCTCTGGAGAGGAGAGGAGAGGAATGACAGTCAGTAGGAACAAGACAGAATACATGTGTGTAAATGAGAGGGAGGTCAGTGGAATGGTGAGATGGCGAAGGTAGATGAGTTTAAATACTTGGGGTCAACAGAAAAGAATACCGGGTATTGTGGAAGAGAGGTGAAAAAGAGAGTGCAGACAGGGTGGAATGTGTGGAGAAGAGAGGCAGGAGTGATTTGTGACAGACTGTGTCAGCAAGAGTGAAAGGGAAGGTCTACAAGATGGCAGTGAGACCAGCTTTGATATATGGGTTGGAGACAGTGGCACTGACCAGAAAGCAGGTGACAGAGATAGAAGTAGCAAAGTTAAAGATGCTAAGATTTGCATGACAAGGATGGACAGAATTAGAAATGAGTGCATTAGAGGGTCAGCTCAGGTTGGACGGTTTGGAGACAAAGTCAGAGAGGCGAGATTGCGTTGGTTTGGACATGTGCAGAGGAGAGATGCTGAGTATATTGGGAGAAAGATGCTAAGGATAGAGCTGCCAGGCAAGAGAAAAAGGGGAAGGCCTAAGAGAAAGTTTATGGATGTGGTGAGAAAGGGCATGCAGGTGATGGGTTTAACAGAACAAGATACAGAAGACAGGACGATATGGAACAAGATGATCCACTGTGGTAACCCCCAACAGGAGCAGCCGAAAGAAGAAGACTTATGAATGAGAGATTTCAGTTTTTGATTTTTAATAAGTTTGCAAACCTTTGTGAAAACATATTTTCACCTCGTAATTATGTGAGTGAGTTGAGTGTAGACTGATTAGCAAAAATGGCAAATGTATCCATTTAAAATGAAATGTACAACACAATAAAATAGCAGAATGTGAAGGAGTTTGAATGCTTACTGAATCCACTGTACAGTATGTTAGGCTCATGATAAACTTACCAAAGAAAAAAAGGTCTTATCTTTTCCCCTTTTAGACAACATGACAAAGTGAGATTAAAAGATAATGAGAATGGTCTGTTGCAGAGTTAAAGACACTATTGATCATTTCTGAAAATGAATAGGCACTAAGGTGAAGCTCTCAAGTTGAGTTAAAGGTAAGTCCGGAAATAAAAATGGTTAAAACATTGAATCTAAAAATGTGGAGATGCACCAAGAGTGTATGCATTCAATACACAAAAAAACAGCATGCATCATAATAAGCTGGTTTATAGACCAAAGAATATTAGAGTATACATCAACAATGCACACAGATCAAAAATGTAGGATGACACCGCAAACACAAATAAAATCAAAAGCTGCAGATACTAGAAAGAAATAGGAGCACTTCGCTTTATCTGTAAAATTAGCTTAGCTTCTGTATTTTGACTTATTTTAACAGCTGAGCATCCAAATACTTCAATGAGAATTATACTTTTTTTCGAATGTCATGTCCTGAAATTAAGATGACCTTTCAAAAGGAAAAGCAACAGGAACCACCCTTTTGTTTTCAGCTATAACACTGGCTCCAGTATTTAACACTTGACGAAAACAAAACTCATTCATTCCAAAGATGAGCTCTGTAATATACCAATGAGTGAAAAAGATGACCTCCTTAATGTTAATGCATTACATGACAACTTGTTGAAGAAGCAGTTATGGCACTGCAAACAATACAGACTAATGAACATTAAGAAAATCACACAGATGACATCCATCACACGAGCATTACACTTTTTCTTTAATCGATTTATCAGACCTACTACACCACTCATCAATTCTAGACACTCAAAAAATTCTGACAAGGAAACTATGAAGTTGCAGAGCAAGAGTTTAGGACCCATTTTCAATGGAAATATAACTGGGTAAGTAAAAACTGCAACTACTAGAATATTTGCTATGTTTTTCATTACAGTGGAAAGTAAATTAGGAATCTAAAGTGTAAGTGTGGCATCAAAGCTGACAGAATTACAGATGAATATGATGGCATCAGGTAACCGTTTATGTTTCATTGTCTATCTAGTGAACTGTACTTTTTTGAAAGCAAATAAAGTATACGTTCTATATGCTTTTCCTTTTTCTGGCAATATAAGGGAAAATGTGTGTGGGAAGAGCTCAGTGACAGTACATTTCAACTACTTAGAACACGCGTGAAATTTTGTATACATTTTAATAGTAACTGCAATTTTTTTGCTTTCCTTATTCAGAAAAGAAAATAGCTTGTTCAAAGCTGCAAAAGAAAATAATGTTAAGGAGTTACTGAGATTATTGAATGGTAAGGATACCAATCCACATGAAAGAGGTGAGTAGGAAAACATTTATCCAAAATGTATATGTGGGAGGCAAGCATAACGCATGAACTCTTTGTCCATATAAACACATGCATATGCATGAGTTAGCAAAGAAACAGCAACTGGCAAACAGAATAAACAAAAGGTTACCTTAGTTATGGCTCCTAAAGGCACATTACAAATGACTAACCAAAGCAACCAGAATTAAGTCCTTCAGACGGTATATGGCTCTTACTTGTCTTATCTTTCTGGTTCATGGAAGGTAGTTCTGTTACTCAAAATTGATACTGCAGTATGTTCAATACATTAAATGTATTCTTGTTCATTTTCATAATTTTTTATTTCTTTCACACTCTTGGAGGAAAGGCTATCCTGACAGCATCTGTTCTAGCACAAGACTCAGTCTTGAAAGTGACACCACTCAATTGCTGTGCCCAGTATCACACTGCTTGTCAACCTACAAACGTCTTCAAAATGGAGAAAGCAACCATCCCTTGAGAAACCTAGAAATGATCAATGGAAGAACATGTCATTTTCAGTACAGATAAAACTTTGAAGATGATGAGATTATGGTAGAAATACAAAATCTCAAGAGATTATTGCTCTTTCAAAATAGAAATATCAGAGGTGTTTTAGAAATGAAAACTAATTGTTTTGCACTGCATATATACTATTTATAGAATAATACTAATGTTTTTGAAATCTCCATCAATCATTGTGACGAATTGCCTTCATTTTCTCCTCGAGGAAATGATACATTAATGGTATTTCATCTTGGCATTGCCCACTGGTAGAGCACCATCTTCTGTTATGTAACTTTGGGTACACATCTAAATGCAACATAGATAAAACACTAAATCACTAAGATCTCAAGCAATCCATGTTAATAAAAGGACAAGTGCATTTGTGTGTTTCCGTATATCTTTGTGAATGCCTAGTTGACAGGGTTAGGAAGAAAAATAATGAAAATTAAGCAAAACATGTAGGAGAAGGGTAAACAAATGAAAAATGATCATAAAAATACCAATTCAGGGTCTAAAAAAATGAGAAAATTATATCTGCCTATTCTGCTGTCCAACGTTATACACTAGGTGTTCTGTCGAACCATGCAACCAATTGAGATATGCTTCTGCACATGCACAGTATACATTTATTCTAAAACAGCAGTCAATAAATACATTTCTTAAATAAATAATTAAAATAAAATTAATTAAAACACACCCTACTAAAATTATTATTTGTCATTTAAGCCATTAGGAG